>NW_027276766.1:300000-549764 GCF_030028105.1 Mobula birostris | reverse complement strand
CACATCGATATGGGGAATCTAAGAGAAGTGCGCGAAAACACAGCGATATAGTGGAATGTAGGAGAGGTGCACGAAAACACAGAGATTTGGAAAAGCTATGAGAGGTGCGCGAAAACAGTGCTACAGGAGAATGTATGAGAGGTGCGCGAAAACATGGCGATATAGGGGAACCTATGGGAGGTGCTCTGAAACACAGCAATATACAGGAAGTTATGGGATGCACGCAAAAACACAGCGACATAGTGGAAGATATGAGTGGTGCGCGAAAACGTCGCGATATAGGGGAAGCTATAAGAGGTAAGTGATAACACAGTGATATTGGAAAGCAATGGGAGTAGCGGGAAAACACAGTGATATAGGGGAAGGTATGAGAGGTGCACGAAAACACAGCGATATTGAGGAAGCTATAGGAGGTGCACAAAAGCACGGCGATATAGGAGTAGGTATGACAGATGAGCGAAAACTCAGCTAAAAAGGGGAAGGAATGAGAGGTGCGTGAGAACACGGCGATATAGGCAAAGCTATGAGAAATGAGCAAAAACACAGCGATATAGGGCAAGCTATGGGATGTGCATGAAAACACAGCGATATTGGGGAAGCTACGAGAGGTGCGCGAAAACAGTGATATAGTGGAAGGTATGAGAGATGCGCGAAAACACAGAGTTATAGGGAAATCTATGAGAGGTGCGTGAAAAGAAAGCGATATAGGGGAAGGCATGAGAGGTACGAGAAAATTCAGCAATATAAGGGAAGCGATGGGAGGTGCGTAAAAACACAGTAATATAGGAGAAGGTATGAGAGGTACGCGAGAACACAGCAATGTAGGGGAAGCTATGAGAGGTGTGCGAAAAAACAGCGATTTGGGGGAAGCTATGAGAGGTGTGCGAAAAAAATCGCAATATATGGGAATCTACGAGAGGTGCGCGAAAGCGCGGCGATATATGGGAAGCTATGGGAGTCAAGTGCAAACAGGGCAAGAAAGGGGAAGTTATGAGAGGTGCCCTAAAACACTGCGATGTAAGGGAAGCTATGGAAGGTGTGCGAAAGCAGAGCGATATAGGGGAAGTGATGAGAGGTGCACGAGAGCACAGTGACACAGGGGAAGATATGGAAGGTGTGCTAAAACACAACAATATAGGGGAAGGCATGAGAGGTCTGCGAAAACAGGCGATATAGGGGAAAGAATGAGAGGTGCGCAAAAACACAGCGATGTAGGGGAATGTATGAGAGGTACGCAAAAATGGCGATATAGGGGAAGGTATGAGAGGTGAGAGAAAACACAGCTCTAAAGGGGAAGGTATGAGAGCTGTGCGAAAACACGGCGATTTGTGGCAGCTATGAGAGGTGAGCAAAAACACTGATATAGTGGAATGTAGGAGAGGTGTGTTAAAACACAGAGATTTTAGGAAAGATATGAGAGGTGCGCGAAAACACAGCGCTATAGGGGAATGTATGAGAGGTGCACGAAAACATGGTGATATATGGTAACCTATGGGAGGTGCGTGAAAGCACGGCGATATATGGGAAACTCTGGGAGGTGCGCGGAAACATAGCAATACACGGGAAGTTATGGGACGCGCGCGAAAACACAGCGATATAGTGGAAGATATGAGTGGTGCACGAAAACATGGCGATATAGGGAAAGCTACAGGAGGTGAGCGAAAACCAGCGATATTGGGGAAGGTATCAGAGGTGTGCGAAAACACAATGATATTGGGAAGCTATGGGAGGTGCGGAAAAACACAGCGATCTTGGGGAAGCTATGGGAGGTGTGCAAAACACAGCGATGCAGGGGAACGTATGAGAGGTGCACAAAAACACAGTGATATATGGGAAGCTATGGGAGTTGCGCGAAAACATAGCGATATAGGGGAAGGTATGAGAGGTGCGAGAAAACATAGCGATATAGGGGAATCTATGGGAGGTGCGTGAAAACATCGCAATATATGCGAAACTATGAGAGGTGCACGAGAGCATAGCGGTGGAGGGTTAGCTATGAGAGGTGAACGATAACACAGTGATATAGGGGAAGGTATGAGAGATGCGCAAAAACACGCCGATATATGGAAAGCTATGGGAGGTGCGTGAAAGCAGGGCGATATAGGGGAAGACATGAGAGGTGTGCAAAAGCACAGCGATGTAGGGGAATCTATGGGAGGTGTGTGAAAGCAGAGCGATATAGGGGAAGTGATGAGAGGTGCACGAGAGCACAGCGACATAGGATAAGCTATGCGAGGTGCGTGAAAAAACAGTGATATAAGGGAAGGTGTCAGAGGTGCGCTAAAACACAGCAATATAGGGGAAGGCATGAGAGGTCTGCTAAGACACAACAATATAGAGGAAGGTATGAGAGGTGCGCAAATAAACAGCGATGTAGGAGAATGTATGAGAGGTACATGAAAACACAGCGATATAGGGGAAGGTATTAGAGGTGCGTGAAAACACATCGATATAGGGGAAGCGATGAGAAGTGCGCGAAAACGCAGCGATATAGGGGATGGTATGAGAGGTGCATGAAAACACAGCAATATAGGTGGTGGTATGCGAGGCGCGTGAAAACAGTGATATAGAGGAAGCTATAGGAGGTGCGCGAAAACATGGCGATATAGGAGAAGGTATGAGAGGTGCTTGAAAACACGGCGATATATGGGAAACTATGGGATGTGCGCGGAAACACAGCAATATACGGGAAGTTATGAGACGCGCGTGATAACACAGCGACATAGTGGAAGACATGAGTGGTGCGCGAAAACATGGCGATATAGGTCAAGCTATAAGAGGTGAGAGAAAACAGCGATATTGGCTAAGGTATCAGAGGTGCACAAAAACACTGATATTGGGAAGCTATGGGACGTGTGCGAAAACACAGTGATGCAGGGGAACGTATGAGAGGTGCACAAAAACACAGCGATATATGGGAAGCTATAGGAGTTGCGCGAAAACAGCGATATAGGACAAGGTATGAAAGGTGCGCGAAGACACAGAGATGTAGGAGAAGCTATGTGCGGTGCGCGAAAACACGGCGATATAGGGGAAGCGATGGGAGGTGTGTGAAAACACGGCGATATAGGAGAAGGTATGAGAGGTACGCGAAAACACAGCGATGTAGGGGAAGCTAAGCGAAGTGCGTGAAAACACGGCGATGTAGGAGAAGCTATGAGAGGTATGCGAAGAAAATCACAATAGATGGGAAGCTACGAGAGGTGTGCGAAAACACGGCAATATATGGGAAGCTATGGGAGGCAAGTGCAAACAGGGCAAGAAAGGGGAAGTTATGAGAGGTGCCCTAAAACACTGCGATGTAGGGGAAGCTATGGGAGGTGCGCAAAAGCAGAGCGATATAGAGGAAGTGATGAGAGTTGCACGAGAGCACAGTGACACAGGGGAAGCTATGGAAGGTGTGCTAAAACACAGCAATATAGGGAAAGGCACGAGAGGTCTGCGAAAACAGGCAATATAGGAGAAAGTATGAGAGGTGCGCGAAAACACAGCGTGTAGGGGAATGTATGAGACGTGAGAGAAAACGCAGCTCTATAGGGGAAGGTATAAGAGCTGCACGAAAACACGGCGATATAGTGGCAGCTCTGAGAGGTGAGCAAAAACAGCGATATAGTGGAATGTAGGAGAGGTGTGCTAAAACACAGAGATTTTGGGAAAGCTATGAGAGGTACGCGAAAACACAGCGCTATAAGGGAATGTATGAGAGGTGCACGAAAACATGGTGATATATGGGAAACTATGGGAGGTGCGCGAAAGCACTGCGATATATGGGAAACTCTGGGAGGTGCGCGGAAACACAGCGATGTAGGGGAATGTATGAGAGGTACGCAAAAACGGTGATATAGGGGAAGGTGTAAGAGGCGAGAGAAAACGCAGCTCTATAGGGGAAGGTATGAGAGGTGAGAGAAAACACAGCTCTAAAGGGGAAGGTATGAGAGCTGCGCGAAAACACGGCGATTTGTGGCAGCTATGAGAGGTGAGCAAAAACACTGATATAGTGGAATGTAGGAGAGGTGTGCTAAAACACAGAGATTTTAGGAAAGCTATGAGAGGTGCGCGAAAATACAGCGCTATAGGGGAATGTATGAGAGGTGCACGAAAACATGGTGATATATGGTAACCTATGGGAGGTGCGTGAAAGCACGGCGATATATGGGAAACTCTGGGAGGTGCGCGGAAACATAGCAATACACGGGAAGTTATGGGACGCGCGCGAAAACACAGCGATATAGTGGAAGATATGAGTGGTGCAAGAAAACATGGCGATATAGGGAAAGCTACAGGAGGTGAGCAAAAACCAGCGATATTGGGGAAGGTATCAGAGGTGTGCGAAAACACAATGATATTGGGAAGCTATGGGAGGTGCGGAAAAACACAGCGATCTTGGGGAAGCTATGGGAGGTGTGCAAAAACACAGCGATGCAGGGGAACGTATGAGAGGTGCACAAAAACACAGTGATATATGGGAAGCTATGGGAGTTGCGCGAAAACATAGCGATATAGGGGAAGGTATGAGAGGTGCGAGAAAACATAACGATATAGGGGAATCTATGGGAGGTGCATGAAAACATCGCAATATATGGGAAACTATGAGAGGTGCACGAGAGCATAGCGGTGGAGGGTTAGCTATGAGAGGTGAACGATAACACAGTGATATAGGGGAAGGTATGAGAGATGCGCGAAAACACGCCGATATATGGAAAGCTATGGGAGGTGCGTGAAAGCAGGGCGATATAGGGGAAGACATGAGAGGTGTGCAAAAGCACAGCGATGTAGGGGAAGCTATGGGAGGTGTGTGAAAGCAGAGCGATATAGGGGAAGTGATGAGAGGTGCACGAGAGCACAGCGACATAGGATAAGCTATGCGAGGTGCGTGAAAAAACAGTGATATAAGGGAAGGTGTCAGAGGTGCGCTAAAACACAGCAATATAGGGGAAGGCATGAGAGGTCTGCTAAGACACGACAATATAGGGGAAGGTATGAGAGGTGCGCAAATAAACAGCGATGTAGGGGAATGTATGAGAGGTACATGAAAACACAGCGATATAGGGGAAGGTATTAGAGGTGCGTGAAAACACATCGATATAGGGGAAGCGATGAGAAGTGCGCGAAAACGCAGCGATATAGGGGATGGTATGAGAGGTGCATGAAAACACAGCAATATAGATGGTGGTATGCGAGGCGCGTGAAAACACAGTGATATAGAGGAAACTATAGGAGGTGCGCGAAAACATGGCGATATAGGAGAAGGTATGAGAGGTGCTTGAAAACACGGCGATATATGGGAAACTATGGGATGTGCGCGGAAACACAGCAATATACGGAAAGTTATGAGATACGCGTGATAACACAGCGACATAGTGGAAGACATGAGTGGTGCGCGAAAACATGGCGATATAGGTCAAGCTATAAGAGGTGAGAGAAAACAGCGATATTGGCTAAGGTATCAGAGGTGCACAAAAACACTGATATTGGGAAGCTATGGGACGTGTGCAAAAACACAGTGATACAGGGGAACGTATGAGAGGTGCACAAAAACACAGCGATATATGGGAAGCTATAGGAGTTGCACGAAAACAGCGATATAGGACAAGGAATGAAATGTGCGCAAAGACACAGAGATGTAGGAGAAGCTATGTGCGGTGCACGAAAACACGGTGATATAGGGGAAGCGATGGGAGGTGTGTGAAAACACGGCGATATAGGAGAAGGTATGACAGGTACGCGAAAACACAGCAATGTAGGGGAAGCTAAGCGAAGTGCGTGAAAACACGGCGATATAGTGGCAGCTCTGAGAGGTGAGCAAAAACAGCGATATAGTGGAATGTAGGAGAGGTGTGCTAAAACACTGAGATTTTGGGAAAGCTATGAGAGGTGCGCGAAAACACAGCGCTATAAGGGAATGTATGAGAGGTGCACGAAAACATGGTGATATATGGGAAACTATGGGAGGTGCGCGAAAGCACTGCGATATATGGGAAACTCTGGAAGGTGCGCGGAAACACAGCAATATACAGGAAGTTATGGGACACGCGCGAAAACAGCGATATACTGGAAGATATGAGTGGTGCACGAAAACATGGCGATATAGGGGAAGCTACAGGAGGTGCGCGAAAACACAATGATATTGGGAAGCTATGGGAGGTGCGGAAAAACACAGCGATCTTGGGGAAGCTATGGGAGGTGTGCGAAAACACAGCGATGCAGGGGAACGTATGAGAGGTGCACTAAAACACAGCGATATATGGGAAGCTTTGGGAGTTGCGCGAAAACATCGCAATATATGGGAAGCTATGAGAGTTGCAGAATAACACAGTGATATAGGGGAATGTATGAGAGGTGCGCATAAACACGGCGATATATGGACAGCTATGGGAGGTGTGCGAAAGCAGAGTGATATAGGGGAAGTGATGAGAGGTGCATGACAGCACAGCGACATAGGGGAAGCTATGGGAGGTACGTGAAAAAACAGTGATATAAGGGAAGGTATCAGAGGTCGCTAAAACACAGCAATATAGGGGAAGGCATGAGAGGTCTGTGAAGACACGACGATATAGGGGAAGATATGAGAGGTGCGCAAATACACAGCGATGTAGGGGAATATATGAGAGGTACATGAAAACACAGTAATATAGGGGAAGGTATGAGAGGTGAGAGAAAACACAGTGATATGGGGAAGTTCTGGGATGTGCGCAAAATCGCAGCGATATAACAGAGGGATGAGAGGTGCGTGAAAACACATCGATATAGGTGAAGCGATGAGAGGTGAGAGAAAACGCAGCTCTGTAGGGGAAGGTATGAGAGGTGAGAGAAAATACAGCTCTATAGGGGAAGGTATGAGAGCTGTGCGAAAACACGGCGACATAGTGGCAGCTATGGGAGGTGCGCAAAAACACAGCGATGTAGTGGAATGTAGGAGAGGTGTGCTAAAACACAGAGATTTTGGGAAAGCTATGAAAGGTGCGCGAAAACACAGCGCTATAGGGGAATGTATGAGAGGTGCACGTAAACATGGTGATGTATGGGAACCGATGGGAGGTGCGTGAAAGCACGGCGATGTATGGGAAACTCTGGGAGGTGCGCGAAAACACAGCAATATATGGGAAGTTATGGGACGCGCGCGAAAATACAGCGATATAGTGGAAGATATGAGCGGTGCGCGAAAACATGGCAATATAGGGGAAGCTATAGGAGGTGAGCGAAAAACAGTGATATCGGGGAAGGTCTCAGAGGTGCACGAAAACACAATGATATTGGGAAGCTATGGGAGGTGCGGGAAAACACAGCGATCTTGGGGAAGCTATGGGAGGTGTGCGAAAACACAGCGATGCAGGGGAACGTATGAGAGGTGCACGAAAACACAGCGATATATGGGAAGCTATGGGAGTTGCGCAAAAACATAGCGATATAGGGGAAGCTGTGAGATGTGCGCAAAAACACAGCGCTATAGTGGAATATATGAGAGGTGCGCAAAAACAAGGCGATTATATGGGAAGCTATGAGAGGTGCGTGAAAGCAGGGCGATATAGGGGAATCTATGGGAGGTGCATGAAAACATCGCAATATAGGGGAAGCTATGAGAGATGCATGAGATCACAGCGGTAGAGGGTTAGCTATGAGCGGTGCACGATAACACAGTGATATAGGGGAAAGTATGAGAGGTGCGCAAAAACACGGCGATATATGGAAAGCTATGGGAGGTGCGTGAAAATACAGGGATATAAGGGAAGGTATCAGAGGTGCGCTAAAACATAGCAATATAGGGGAAGGCATGAGAGGTCTGCGAAAACACGGCGATATAGGGGAAGGTATGAGAGGTGCGCAAATACACAGCGATGTAGGGGAATGTATGAGAGGTACATGAAAACACAGCGATATAGGGGAAGGTATGAGAGTTGAGAGAAAACGCAGCGATATAGGGGAAGTTCTGGGAGGTGCGCAAAATCACAGCGATATAACAGAAGGGATGAGAGGTGCATGAAAACACATCAATATAGGGGAAGGTATGAGAGGTGAGAGAAAACGCAGCTCTATAAGGGAACGTATGAGAGGTGAGAGAAAACACAGCTCTACAGGGGAAATTATGAGAGCTGCGCGAAAACACGGCGATATAGTGGCAGCTATGAGAAGTGAGCAAAAACACAGCGATATAGTGGAATGTAGGAGAGGTGTGCTAAAATACAGAGATTTTTGGAAATCTATGAGAGGTGCGCGAAAACACAGCGCTATAGGGGAATGTATGAGAGGTGCACGAAAACATGATGATATATGGGAACCTAAGGGAGGTGCGCGAAAGCACGGCGATATATGGGAAACTCTGCGAGGTGCGCGGAAACACAGCAATACACGGGAAGTTATGGGACGCGCGCAAAAACACAGCGATATAGTGGAAGATATGAGTGGTGCGCGAAAACATGGCGATATAGGTGAAGCTATAGGAGGTGAGCAAAAACCAGTGATATTGGGGAAGGTATCAGAGGTGCGCGAAAACACAGTGATACTGGAAAGCAATGGGAGGTGCAGGAAAACACAGCGATACAGCGGAAGCTATGGGAGGTGTGTGAAAACACTGTGATATATGGGAAGCTATGGGAGGTGCATCAAAACACAGCGACATAGGGGAGGGTATGAGAGGTGCACTAAAACACAGAAGTTATGAGAGGTCTGCGAAAAGACAGTGATATGTGGGAAGCAATGAGAGGTGCACGAAAACACATCGATATTGGGAAAGCTACGAGAGGTGCACGTAAACAGTGCTATTGACGAATATATGAGAGGTGCGTGAAAACACGGCGATATAGCAGAAGCAATGAGAGGTGCGTGAAAAAGCAGTGATATAGGGGACGGTATGCGAGGTGCATGAAAACACAGCGATATAGAGGAAGCTATAAGAGGTGCACAAAAACACGGCGATATAGGAATAGGTATGACAGATGAGCGAAAACTCAGCTAAAAAGGGGAAGGTATGAGAGGTGCTTGATAACACGGCAATATAGGCAAAGCTATGAGAGGTGAGCAAAAACACAGCGATACAGGGGAAGCTATGGGAGGCGCATGAAAACACACCGATATAGGCAAAGCTATGAGAGGTGAGCAAAAACACAGCGATACAGCGGAAGCTATGGGAGGCGCATGAAAACACGGCGATACAAGGGAAGCTATGGGAGGTGTGCGAAAACACAGCGATACAGGGGAAGTAATGAGAGCTGCGCAAAAACACAGCGATAACTGGGAAGCTATGGGAGGTGTGTGAAAACAGGGCGATATAGGAGAAGATATGAGAGGTGCACGAACACGTTGCAATATATGGGAAGTTATGAGAGGTGCACGAGAACACAGCTGTAGAGGGGAAGCTATGAGAAGTTCGTGATAACAAAGCGATATAGGGGAAGGTATGAGAGGTGCATCAGAAAAAGGCAATGTAGGGGAATGTATGAGAGGTGCGCGAAACCACGGCGATATATGCGAAGCTAGGGGAGGTGCACGGAAACACAGCAATATTCGGGAAGTTATAGGTCGTGCGCGAAAACACGGCGATACAGAGGAAGCTATAAGAGGTGAGCAAAATCACAGCTATATTCGGGAAGGTATCAGAAGTGCACGAAAACACAATAATATTGGGAAGCCATGGTAGGTGCCGGAAAACACAGCGATATAGGGGAAGCTATGGGAGGTGTGTGGAAACACAGCGATATAGGGGAAGGTATGAGAGGTGCGCGAAAACACAGAAATTTTGGGAAAGCTATGAGAGGTGCGCAAAAACACAGTGCTGTAGGGGAATGTATGAGAGGTGCGCGAAAACATGGCAAGACAGGGGAACCAATGGGAGGTGCGTGGAAACACAGCAATATATGGGAAGTTATGGGACGCACGCGAAAACACAGCGATATAGTGGAAGATATGAGTGGTGCACGAAAACATCGCGATATATGGGAAGCTATAAGAGGTAAGCGAAAACACAGCGATATTGGAGAAGGTATCAGAGGTGCGCGAAAACACAATGATATTGGAAAGCAACAGCAGTTGCGGGAAAACACAGTGATATAGGGGAAGGTACGATAGGTGCACGAAAACAGCGATATAGAGGAGCTATAGGAGGTGCACAAAAACACGGCGATATAGGAGTAGGTATGACAGATGAGTGAAAACTCAGCTAAAAAGGGGAAGGTATGAGAGGTGCGTGAGAACACGGCGATATAGGCAAAGCTATGAGAGATGAGAAAAAACAGCAATATAGGGGAAGCTATGGGAGGCGCATGAATACACGGTGATATCGGGAAGACATGAGAGGTGTGCAAAAACACAGCATTATAGGGGAAGCTATGAGAGGTGCGCGAAAACACAACGATTTGGGGGAAGCTATGAGAGGTGCATGAACACGTCGCAATATATGGGAAGCTATGAGAGATGCACGAGAACACAGTGGTAGAGGGGAAGCTATGAGAAGTGTGTGATAACAAAGCGATATAGGGGAAGATATGAGAGATGCGCAAAAACACAGCGATGTAGGGGAATGTATGAGAGGTGCGCGAAACCACGGCGATATATGCAAAACTATGGGAGGTGCACGGAAACACAGCGATATACGGGAAGTTATGGGACGTGCACGAAAACACAGCAATATAGTGGAAGATATGAGAGGTGCGCGAGAACACGGCAATATAGAGGAAGCTATAAGAAGTGAGCGAAATCACAGCGATATTGGGGAAGGTATCAGAAGTGCACGAAAACACAATGATATTGGGAAGCCATGGGAGGTGCGGGAAAACACAGCGATATAGGGGAAGCTATGGGAGGTGTGCGGAAACACAGCGATATAGGGGAAGGTATGAGAGCGGTGCGAAAACTCGGCTATATAGTGGGAGCTATGAGAGGTGAGCAAAAACACAGCAATATAGGGGAAGGTATGAGAAGTGCGCGAAAACACAGCGATATATGAGAGTCTATGGGAGGTGCAGGAAAACAGAGCAATATAGGGGAAGGCATGAGAGGTGCGAGAAAATAAAGCGATATTGGGGAACCTATGTGAGGTGTGTGAAAACATGGCGATATAGGAGAAGATATGAGAGGTGCGCGAAAACACAGGGATTTTGGGAAAGCTATGAGAGGTGCGAAAAAACACAGTGCTATAGGGGAATATATGAGAGGTGCGCGAAAACATGGCGAGATAGGGGAACCTATGGGAGGTGCGCGGAAACACAGCAATATACGGGAGGTTATGGGACGCACGCAAAAACACAGTGATATAGTGAAAGATATGAGAGATGCGTGAAAAAACAGCGATATAGGGGAAGGTATCAGAGTTGCGCTGAAACACAGCAATATAGGGGAAGGCATGAGAGGTCTGCAAAAACACGGCGATATAGGGGAAGGTATGAGAGGTGCGCGAAAACACAGCGATATAGGGGAATGTATGAGAGGTACGCGAAAAAAAGGCGAATTAGCGGAAGGTATGAGACGTGAGACAGAACTCAGCTCTATAGGGAAGGTATGTGAGCTGCGCGAAAACATGGCAATATAGTGGCAGCTATGAGAGGTGAGGAAAAACACAGCGACATAAGGGAAGGTATGAGAAGTGCGCGAAAACACAGAGATTTTGGGAAAGCTATGAGAGGTGCGCGAAAACAGCGCTATAGGGGAATGTATGAGAGATGCGCGATAACATGGTGATATAGGGGAACCTATGGGAGGTGCGCGGAAACACAGCAATATACAGGAATTTATGGGAGGCGCGCAAAAACACAGCGATATTGTAGAAGATATGAGTGGTGCACGAAAACATCGCGATATAGGGGAAGCTATAAGAGGTAAGCGAAAACACAGCGATATTGGGGAAGGTATCAGAGGTACGCGAAAACACAATGATATTGGAAAGCAATGGGAGGTGCGGGAAAACACAGCGATATAGGGGAAGTTATGGGAGGTGTGCGAAAACACAGCGATATGGGGAAGCTAAGAGAAGTGCGCGAAAACATAACGATAGAGGGGAAGGTATGAGAGGTGCGCAAAAACATGGCGATATAGGGGAACCTATGGGAGGTGCGCAGAAACACAGCAATATACAGGAAGTTATGGGACGCGCGCAAAAGCATAGTGATATAGTGGAAGATATGAGGGGTGCGCAAAAACATCGCGATATAGGGGAAGCTATAAGAGGTAAGCGAAAACACAACGATATTGGGGAAGGTATCAGAGGTGTGCGAAAACACAGTGATATTGGAAAGCAATGGGAGTTGCGGGAAAACACAGTGATATAGGGGAAGGTATGAGAGGTGCACGAAAACACAGCGATATTGAGGAAGCTATAGGAGGTAAGCGAAAACACAGCGATATTGGGGAATGTATCAGAGGTGTGCAAAAACACAGCGATATATGGGAAGATATGGGAGTTGCGCGAAAACGTAGCGATATAGGGGAAGGTATGAGAGGTGGGAGAAAACACAGCGATACATGAGAGTCTATGGGAGGTGCAGCAAAAGAGAGCGATATAGGGGAAGGCATGAGAGGTGCGAGAAAATAAAGCGATATTGGAGAACCTATGTGAAGTGAGTGAAAACACGGCGATACAGGAGAAGATATGAGAGGTGCGCGAAAACACAGGGATTTTGGGAAAGCTATGAGAGGTGCACAAAAACACAGTGCTATAGGGGAATATATGAGAGGTGCGCGAAAACATGGCGAGATAGGGGAACCTATGGGAGGTGCGTGGAAACACAGCAATATACGGGAGGTTATGGGACGCACGCAAAAACACAGTGATATAGTGGAAGATATGAGTGGTACGCGAAAACATCGCGATATAGGGGAAGCTATAAGAGGTAAGCGAAAATACAGCGATATTGGTGAAGGTATCAGAGGTGTGCAAAAACACAGCGATATATGGGAAGATATGGGAGTTGCACGAAAACCTAGCGATATAGGGGAATGTATGAGAGGTGCGAGAAAACATAGCGATATAGGGGAAACTATGAGAGGTGCACGTGAACACAGCGGTAGAGGGTTAGCTATGAGAGGAGCACGATAACACAGTGATATAGGGGAAGGTATGAGAGGTGCGTAAAAACTCGCCGATATATGGGAAGCTATGGGAGGTGCCTGAAAGCAGGGCGATATAGGGGAAGGCATGAGAGATGCGTAAAAGCACAGCGATGTAGGGGAAGCTATGGGAGGTGCGTGGAAGCAGAGCGATATAGAGGAAGTGATGAGAGGTGCACAAAAGCACAGCAACATAGGGGACGCTATGGGAGAGGCGTGAAAACTGAGCAATATAGGGGAAGTTATGAGAGCTGCTTGATGACACCGCGATATAGGAGAAGATATGACATGTGCGCGAAAACACAGTGATATTAGGGAAGGTATGAGAGGTGCGTGAAAAAACAGTGATAAATGGGAAGGTATCAGAGGTGCGCTGAAACACAGCAATATAGGGGAAGGCATGAGAGGTCTGCAAAAACACGGCGATATAGGGGAAGGCATGAGAGGTGTGCGAAAACACCGCGTTGTAGGGGAATGTATGAGAGGTACGCGAGAAAAAGGCGAATTAGCGGAAGGTATGAGACGTGAGACAGGACTCAGCTCTATAGGGCAGGTATGTGAGCTGCGCGAAAGCATGGCAATATAGTGACAGCTATGAGAGGTGAGGAAAAACACAGCGACATAGGGGAAGGTATGAGAAGTGCGCGAAAATAGAGCGATATAGGGGAAGCTATGAGAGTTGTGCGATAACACCGTGATGTAGGCGAAGATATGAGAGGTGCGCAGAAACACGGCGATGTAGGGAAGCAATGCGAGGTGCGTGAAAACACAGCGATTTTGGGAAAGCTATGAGAGGTGCGCGAAAACAGCGCTATAGGGGAATGTATGAGAGGTGCGCGAAAACATGGTGATATAGGGGAACCTATGGGAGGTGCGCGGAAACACAGCAATATACAGGAAGTTATGGCAGGCGCGCAAAAACACAGCGATATTGTGGAAGATACGAGTGGTGCACGAAAACATCGCGATATAGGGGAAGCTATAAGAGGTAAGCGAAAACACGGAGAAATAGGAGAAAATATGAGAGGTGCGCGAATACACAGAGATTTTGGGAAAGCTATAGGAGGTACGCAAAAACACAGCGCTATAGGGGAATGTATGAGAGGTGCACGAAAAAATGGCGAGATAGGGGAACCATTGGGAGGTGTGCGGAAACACAGCAATATACGGGAAGTTACGGGACGCACGCTAAAACACAGCGATATAGTGGAAGATATGAGTGGTGCGCGAAAATATCGCGATATAGGGGAAGCTATAAGAGGTAAGCGAAAACACAGCGATATTGGGGAAGGTATCAGAGTTGCGCGAAAACACAATGATATTGGAAAGCAATGGGAGGTGCGGGAAAACACAGCGATATAGGGGAAGCTATGGGAGGTGTGCGAAAACACAGCGATATGGGGAAGCTAAGAGAAGTGCGCGAAAACATAACGATAGAGGGGAAGGTATGAGAGGTGCGCAAAAACATAGCGATATAGGGGAACCTATGGGAGGTGCGCAGAAACACAGCAATATACAGGAAGTTATGGGACGCGCGCAAAAGCATAGTGATATAGTTGAAGATATGAGGGGTGCGCGAAAACATCGCGATATAGGGGAAGCTATAAGAGGTAAGCGAAAACACAACGATATTGGGGAAGGTATCAGAGGTGTGCGAAAACACAGTGATATTGGAAAGCAATGGGAGTTGCGGGAAAACACAGTGATATAGGGGAAGGTATGAGAGGTGCACGAAAACACAGCGATATTGAGGAAGCTATAGGAGGTGCACAAAAACACGGCGATATAGGAGTAGGTATGATAGATGAGCAAAAACTCAGCTAAAAAAAGGAAGGTATGAGAGGTGGGTGAGAACACGGCGATATAGGAGAAGCTATGAGAGGTGCACGAAAACACAGAGATGTAGGGAAGCAATGCGAGGTGCGCGAAAACTCAGCGTTATAGGGGAAGCTAAGAGAGGTGCGCGAAAACAGCGGTAGAGGGGAAGCTATGAGAAGTGCGTGATAACAAAGCAATATAGGGGAAGGTATGAGAGGTGCGCAAAAACACGGTGGTGTAGGGGAATGTATGAGAGGTGCGCGAAACCACGGCGATATATGCAAAGCTATGGGAGGTGCACGGAAACACAGCAATATGCGGGAAGTTATGGGACGTGCACGAAAACACAGCGATATAGTGGAAGATATGAGAGGTGCGCGAAAACACGGCGATGTAGAGGAAGCTATAAGAGGTGAGCGAAATCACAGCGATATAGGGGAAGGTATCAGAAGTGCACGAAAACACAATGATATTGGGAAGCCATGGGAGGTGCGGAAAAGCACAGCGATATATGCGAAGCTATGGGAGTTGCGCGAAACGTAGCAAAATAGGGCAATGTATGAGAGGTGCGAGAAAACATAGCGATATAGGGGAACCTATGGGAGGTGTGTGAAAACATCTCAATATATGGGAAGCTGTGAGAGGAGAACGAGAACACAGTGATATTGGGGAAGGTATGAGAGGTGCACACAAACACGCCGATATATGGGAAGCTGTGGGAGGTGCGTGAAAGCAGGGCGATATACGGGAAGGCATAAGAGGTGCGCAAAACCACAGCTATGTAGGGGAAGCTAAGGGAGGTGCGCAATATAACCGCAATGTAGGGGAAGATATGAGAGGTGCGCAGAAACACGGCGATGTAGGGGAAGCAATGCGAAGTGCGTGAAAATACATCGAAATAGGGGAAGGTATGAGAGTTGCGCGAAAACACATCGATATGGGGAAGCTAAGAGAAGTGCGCGAAAACAGCGCTATAGGAGAATGTATGAGAGGTGCGCGAAAACATGGCGATATAGGGGAACCTATGGGAGGTGTGCGGAAACACAGCAATATACGGGAAGTTACAGGACGCACGCGAAAACACAGCGATATAGTGGAAGATATGAGTGGTGCGCGAAAACATCACGATATAGGGGAAGCTATAGGAAGTAAGCGAAAACACAGTAATATTGGGGAAGGTATCAGAGGTGCACGAAAACACAATGATATTGGAAAGTAATCGGAGGTGCGGGAAAACACAGCCATATAGAGGAAGCTATGGGAGGTGTGCGAAAACACAGTGATATATGTGAAGCTATGGGCGTTGCGCGAAAATGTAGCGATATAGGGGAAGGTATGAGAGGTGCGAGAAATCATAGCGATATAGTGGAACCTATGGGAAGTGCGTGAAAACATCTCAATATATGAGAAGCTGTGAGAGGTGCAGGAGAACACAGTGATATAGGGGAAGGTATGAGAGGTGCGCAAAAACACGCCAATATATGGGAAGCTATGGGAGGTGCGTGAAAGCAGGGCGATATAGGGGAAGGCATGAGAGGTGCGCAAAAGCCCAGCGATGTAGGGGAAGCTATGGGAGGTGCGTGAAAGCAGAGCGATATAGAGGAAGTGATGAGAGGTGCACGAAAGCACAACAACATAGGGGAAGCTAAGGGAGATGCGTGAAAACTGAGCAATATAGGGGAAGTTATGAGAGCTGCTTGATGATACAGCGGTATAGTAGAAGATATGACATGTGCGCGAAAACACGGTGATATTGGGGAAGGTATGAGAGGTGTGTGAAAAAACAGCGATATAGGGGAAGGTATCAGAGGTGCGCTGAAACACAGCAATATGGGGTAAGGCATGAGAGGTCTGCGAAAACACGGCGATATAGGGGAAGGTATGAGAGGTGCGCAAAAACACAGCGATGTAGGGGAATGTATGAGAGGTACGCAAAAACACGACGAATTAGCGGAAGGTATGTGAGGTGAGACAGAACGCAGCTCTATAGGGGAAGGTATGCGAGCTGCGCGAAGACATGGCAATATAGTGGCAGCTATGAGAGGTGAGGAAAAGCACAGCGATGTAGGGGAAAGTATGAGAATTACGCGAAAATAGAGCGATATAGGGGAAGCTATGAGAGGTGTGCGATAACACCGTGATGTAGGGGAAGATATGAGAGGTGTGCAGAAACACGGCGATGTAGGGAAGCAATGCGAGGTGTGAGAAAACACAGCGAAATAGGGGAAAGTATGAGAGGTGCGTGAAAACATGACGATATAGAGGAACCTATGGGAGGTGCGTGGAAACACAGCAATATACAGGAAGTTATGGGACGCGCACAAAAACACAGTGTTATAGTGGAAGCTATAAGAGGTAAGCGAAAACACAGCGATATTGGGGAAGGTATCAGAGGTGCGCGAAAACACAATGATATTGGAAAGCAATGGGATATGTGGGAAAACACAGCGATATAGGGGAAGCTATGGGAGGTGTGAGAAAACACAGCGATATATGGGAAGCAATGGGAGGTGCGCAAAATCACAGCAATATATGGGAATGTGTGGGACATGCGTGAAAACACAGCCATATCGTTGAAGGTATGAGAGGTGCGCGAAAAAACTGCGATGTAGGTGAAGGTATGAGAGGTTCGCGAAAACACGGCAATGTAGGGGCAGGTATGAGAGGTGCGAGAAAACAGTGATATACAGGAAGCTATGGGACTTGCGTGAAAACACGGCGATATAGGAGAAGGTATGAGTTGTGCGCAAAAACACTGCGATGTAGGGGAAGCTATGCGAGGTACGCAAAACCATGGCGATATTAGGGAAGCTATGAGAGGTGCGCAAAAACACAGCGATTTAGGAGAAGCTATGATAGGTGCACGAAAACATCGCAATATAGAGGAAGCTATGAGAGGTGCGCAAAAACATGGCGATATTATGGAAGCTATGAGAGGTGCGTGACAACACTGCGATGTAGGGGAAGCTATGCAAGGTGCGCAAAAACATGGCGATATTAGAGAAGCTATGAGAGGTGCACGAAAACATCGCAATATAGGGGAAGCTATGAGAGGTGCCCAAGAACACAGTGATATAGGGGAAGCTATGCGAGGTGCATGAAAACACACCAATATAGAGGAAGATATGAGCGGTGCGAGAAAACATGGCGATGTAGGCGAATGTATGAGAAGAGCGCGAAAACACAGCGATATAGGGGAAGCTATGGGATGTGCATGAAAACACAGCGATATTGGGGAAGCTACGAGAGGTGCGCGAAAACACAGTGATGTAGTGGAATGTATGAGAGATGCGCGAAAACACAGAGTTATAGGGAAATCTATGAGAGGTGTGCGAAAACAGAGCGATATGGGGAAGGCATGAGAGGTACGAGAAAATTCAGCAATATAGGGGAAGCAATGGGAGGTGCATGAAAACACGGTAATATAGGAGAAGGCATGAGAGGTACGCGAAAACACAGCAATGTAGGGGAAGCTATGAGAGGTGTGCAAAAACAGTGATTTGGGGGAAGCTCTGAGAGGCGTGTGAAAAAAATCGCAATATATGGGAAGCTACGAGAGGTGCGCGAAAAAAATCGCAATATATGGGAAGCTACGAGAGGTGCGCGAAAGCACGGCGATATATGGGAAGCTATGGGAGTCAAGTGCAAACAGGGCAAGAAAGGGGAAGTTATGAGAGGTGCCCTAAAACACTGCGATGTAGGGGAAGCTATGGGAGGTGCGCGAAAGCAGACCGATATAGGGGAAGTGATGAGAGGTGCACGAGAGCACAGTGACACAGGGGAAGCTATGGAAGGTGTGCTAAAATGCAACAATATAGGGGAAGGCACGAGAGGTCTGCGAAAACAGGTGATATAGGGGAAAGAATGAGAGGTGCGCAAAAACACAGCGATGTAGGGGAATGTATGAGAGGTGAGAGAAAACGCAGCTCTATAGGGGAAGGTATGAGAGGTGAGAGAAAACACAGCTCTAAAGGGGAAGGTATGAGAGCTGCGCGAAAACACGGCGATATAGTGGCAGCTATGAGAGGTGAGCAAAAACACTGATATAGTGGAATGTAGCAGAGGTGTGATAAAACACAGAGATTTTGGGAAAGCTATGAGAGGTGCACGAAAACACAGCGCTATAGGGGAATGTATGAGAGGTGCACGAAAACATGGTATTATATGGTAACCTATGGGAGGTGCGTGAAAGCACGGCGATATAGGGGAACCTATGGGAGGTGCGCGTAAACACAGCAATATACGGGAAGTTATGGGACGCGCGCAAAAACACAGCGATATAGTGGAAGATATGAGTGGTGCACGAAAACATGGCGATATAGGGGAAGCTATAGGAGGTGAGTGAAAACCAGTGATATTGGGGAAGGTATCAGAGGTGCGTGAAAATACAATGATATTGGGAAGCTATGGAAGGTGCGAGAAAACACAGCGATCCTGAGGAAGCTATGGGAGGTGTGCGAAAACACAGCGATGCAGGGGAACGTATGAGAGGTGCACAAAAACACAGTGATATATGGGAAGCTATGGGAGTTGCGCGAAAACATAGCGCTATAGGGGAAGCTGTGAGATGTGCGCAAAAACACAGCGCTATAGTGGAATATATGAGAGGTGCGCAAAAACAAGGCGATATATGGGAAGCTATGAGAGGTGCGTGAAAGCAGGGTGATATAGGGGAAGGTATGAGAGGTGCGCTAAAACACAGCAATATGGGGGAGCTATGGGAGGTGCGTGAAAGCATGGCGATAAATGGAGAAGGTATGAGAGGTGTGCAAAAGCACGGCGATGTAGGGGAAGCTATGGGAGGTGTGCGAAAGCAGAGCGATATAGTGGAAGTGATGAGAGGTGCATGAGAGCACAGCGACATAGGGGAAGCTATGGGAGGTGCGTGAAAAAACAGTGATATAACGGAAGGTATCAGAGGTGCGCTAAAACACAGCGATATAGGGGAAGGTATGAGAGGTCTGCGAAGACACAGCAATATAGGGGCAGGTATGAGAGGTACATGAAAACACAGCGATATAGGGGAAGGTATTAGAGGTGCGTGAAAACACATCGATATAGGGGAAGCGATGAGAAGTGCGCGAAAACGCAGCGATATAGGGGATGGTATGAGAGGTGCATGAAAACACAGCAATATAGGTGGTGGTATGTGAGGCGCGTGAAAGCACAGTGATATAGAGGAAGCTATAGGAGGTGCACGAAAACACGGCGATATAGGAGAAGGTATGAGAGGTGCGCGAAAACACTGCGATATAGGGCAAGCTATGAATGGTGTGTGAAAACACGGCGATATATGGGAAGCTATGGGAGTTGTGCGAAAACAGCGATATAGGAGACGGTATGGGAGGTGCGCGAAGACACAGAGACGTAGGAGAAGCTATGTGCGGTGCGCGAAAACTCGGCGCTATACGGGAAGCGATGGGAGGTGCGTGAAAACTCAGCGATATAAGAGAAGGTATGTGATGTACGCGAAAACACAGCGATGTAGGGGAAGGTATGAGAGGTACGCGAAAACACAGCGATGTAGGGGAAGGTATGAGAGGTACGCGAAATCACAGCGATGTAGGGGAAGCTAAGCGAAGTTCGTGAAAACATGGCAATGTAGGAGAAGCTATGAGAGGTGTGCAAAAACACAGCGGTTTGGGGGAAGCTATGAGAGGTGTGCTAAAACACAGCAATAAAGGGGAAGGGAAGAGAGGTCTGCGAAAACAAGCGATATAGGGGAAAGTATGAGAGGTGTGCAAATACACAGCACTATAGGGGAATGTATGAGAGGTGCACGAAAACATGGTGATATATGGGAACCTATGGGAGGTGCGCGATAGCACGGCGATATATGGGAAACTCTGGGATATGCAGAAACACAGCAATATACGGGAAGTTATAGGACGCGCGTGAAAACACAGCGATATAGTGGAAGATATGAGTGGTGCACGAAAACATGGCGATATAGGGGAAGCTATAGGAGGTGAGCGAAAACCAGTGATATTGGGGAAGGTATCAGAGGTGCGCGAAAACACAATGATGTTGGGAAGCAATGGAAGGTGTGGGAAAACACAGTGATCTTGAGGAAGCTATGGGAGGTGTGCGAAAACACAGCGATGCAGGGGAACGTATGAGAGGTGCACGAAAACACAGCGATATATGGGAAGCTGTGGGAGTTGCACGAAAACATAGCAATATAGGGGAAGCTGTGAGATGTGTGCAAAAACACAGCGCTATAGTGGAATATATGAGAGGTGCGCAAAAACAAGGCAATTATATGGGAAGCTATGAGAGGTGCGTGAAAGCAGGGCGATATAGGGGAAGGTATGAGAGGTGTGCTAAAACACAGCAATGTAGGGGAAGGGATGAGAGGTCTGCGAAAATACAGCAATATAGAGGAAGCTCTGAGACGTGCGCAAAAACACAGGGATATAGGGGAAGCAGTGAGAGGTGTGCGAATACACATCGATACAGCAGAAGGTATGAAATGCCCGCAAAAACGCAGCAATATAGGGGAAGCTATGGGATGTGCGCGAAATCACGGCAATATATGGGAAGGTATGAGAGGTGGGCAAAAACACGGCGATGTATATATAGAATAGTACAGCACAGTACAGGCCCTTCGGCCCACAATGTTGTGCTGACCCTCAAACCCTGCCTCCCATATAAGCCCCCACCTTAGATTCCTCCATGTACCTGTCTAGTAGTCTCTTAAACTTCACTAGTGTATCCGCCTCCACCACTGACTCAGGCAGTGCATTCCACGCACCAATACTCTCTGAGTAAAAAACCTTCCTCTAATATCCCCCTTGAACTTCCCACCCCTTACCTTAAAGCCATGTCCTCTTGTATTGAGCAGTGGTGCCCTGGGGAAGAGGCGCTGGCTATCCACTCTATCTATTCCTCTTATTATCTTGTACACCTCTATCATGTCTCCTCTCATCCTCCTTCTCTCCAAAGAGTAAAGCCCTAGCTCCCTTAATCTCTGATCATAATGCATACTTTCCAAACCAGGCAGCATCCTGGTAAATCTCCTCTGTACCCTTTCCAGTGCTTCCAAATCCTTTCTATAGTGAGGTGACCAGAACTGGACACAATACTCCAAGTGTGGCCTAACCAGAGTTTTATAGAGCTGCATCATTACATCACGACTCTTAAACTCTATCCCTCGACTTACTGAACATAATTTTCTTAACTACCCTATCGACCTGTGAGGCAAATTTCAGGGATCTGTAGACATGTACCCCGAGATCCCTCTGCCTCTCCACACTACCATGTATTCTGCCATTTACTTTGTACTCTGCCTTGGAGTTTGTCCTTCCAAATTGTACCACCTCACACTTCTCTGGGTTGAACTCCATCTGCCACTTCTCAGCCCACTTCTGCATCCTATCAATGTCTCCCTGCAATCTTTGACAATCCTCTACACTATCTACAACACCACCAACCTTTGTGTCGTCTGCAAACTTGCCAACCCACCCTTCACGAAAAGTAGAGGTTGCAGAACAGATCCTTGTGGGACACCACTAGTCACAATCCTCCAATCTGAATGTACTCCCTCCACCACACTCTCTGCCTTCTGCAGGCAAGCCAATTCTGAATCCACCTGGCCAAACTTCCCTGGATCCCATGCCTTCTAACTTTCTGAATAAGCCTACCGTGTGGAACCTTGTCAAGTGCCTTACTAAAATCCATATAGATCACATCCACTGCCCTACCCTCATCTATATGCCTGGTCACCTCCTCAAAGAACTCTATCAGGCTTGTTAGACACGATCTGCCGTTCACAAAGCCATGCTGACTGTCCCTGATCAGACCATGATTCTCTATATGCCTATAGATCCTATCTCTAAGAATATTTTCCAACAGATTTCCCACCACAGACGTAAGGCTCACTGGTCTATAATTACCCGGACTACCCCTACTACCTTTTTTGAACAAGGGAACATCACCTCCCTCCAATCCTCCGGTGCCATTCCCGTGGACAACGAGGACATAAAGATCCTAGCCAGAGGCTCAGCAATCTCTTCTTTCGCCTCATGGAGCAGCCTGGGGAATATTCCGTCAGGCCCTGGGGACTTATCTGTCCTAATGTATTTTAACAACTCCAACAGCTCCTCTCCCTTAATATCAGCATGCTCCAGAACATCAACCTCACTCATATTGTCCTCACCATCATCAAGTTCCCGCTCATTGGTGAATACCGAAGAGAAGTATTCATTGAGGACCTCGTTCACTTCCACAGCCTCCAGGTACATCTTCCCACCTTTATCTCTAATCGGTCCTACCTTCACGCCTGTCATCCTTTTTTTCTTCACATAATTGAAGAATGCCTTGGGGTTTTCCTTTACCCTACTCACCAAGGCCTTCTCATGCCCCTTCTTGCTCTTCTCAGATATAGGGGAATCTATGAGAGGTGCGCGAAAACATGGCAATATAGGGGAACCTATGGGAGGTGAGCGAAAACACGGCGATACAGGGGAAACTATGGGAGGTGCGCGGAAACACAGCAATATACGTGAAGTTATGGGACGCGTGCGAAAACACAGCGATATAGTGGAAGATATAAGTGGTGCGCGAAAACTTCACGATATAGGGGAAGCTATAAGAGGTGAGCGAAAACCAGCGATATTGGTGAAGGTATCAGAGGTGTGCGATAACACAATGATATTGGGAAGCTATGGGAGGTGCCAGAAAACGCAGCGATATAGGGGAAGCTATGGGAGTTGTGCGAAAACATAGCGATATAGGGGAAGGTATGAGAGGTGTGAGAAAACATAGCGATATATGGGAAGCTACGCGGTGTGCGAAAAGACTGCAATATAGGGGAAACTATGAGAAGTGCACAAAAACACGGCGATATATGGGAAGCTATGGGAGGCAAGTGAAAACAAGGGAACATAGGGGAAGTTATGAGAGGTACCCTAAAACACTGCGATGTAGGGGAAGATATGGGAGCTGCGCGAATGCAGAGCGATATAGGGGAAGTGATGAGAAGTGCACAAGAGCACAGCGACATAGGGGAAGCTATGGAAGGTGTGCTAAAACACAGCAATATAGGGGAAGGCACGAGAGGTCTGCGAAAACACGGCGATATAGGGAAAGCTATGAGAGGTGCGCAAAGACATGGCGATGTAAGGGAATGTATGAGAGGTGTGCAAGACACGGCGATATAAGGGAAGCTATGGGAGGTGAGCGAAAACACAGCGATACAGGAGAAGCTATGGGAGGGGCGCAAAATCACATCGATATGGGGAAGCTACGAGAGGTGCGCGAAAACAGTGATATAGTGGAAGGTATGAGAGGTGTGCGAAAACACAGAGTTATAGGGAAATCTATGAGAGGCGCGAGAAAACACATGAATATATGGGAAGCTATGGGAGGTGCACAATAACACAGCGATATCGGAGAAGGTATGAGAGGTGCACAAAAACAGTAATTTGGGGAAGCTGTGAGAGGTGCGCGAAAACACGGCGATATGGGAGAAGGTATCAGAGGTGCGTGAAAACATGGCGATATATGGGAAGCTATGAGAGGTGCGCCAAAGCAGGGCGATATAGGGGAAGGTATGACAGGTGAGCTAAAACACAGCAATATAGGGGAAGGCATGAGCGGTCTGCGAAAACACATCGATACAGCAGAAGGTATGAGATGTCCGCAAAAACACAGCAATGTAGGGGAAGCTATGGGAGGTATGCAAAATCACAACAATGTATGGGAAGGTATGGGACATGCGTGAAAACACAGCGATATCGTTGAAGGTATGCGAGGTGCACGGAAACACGGCAATATAGGGGAAGCTACGGGAGCTGCGTGAAAAGACGGCGATAACGTAGAAGGCATGAGAGGTGCACAAAAACATAACGATGTAGGGGAAGCTATGCGAGGTGCGCCAGAACACGGCAATATGGGGGAAGATATGAGAAGTGCGCAGAAACACAGCGATTTGGGGAAAGCGATGAGAGGTGCGCGAATACATCGCAATATATGGGAAGCTAGGAGAGGTGCACAAAAACACGGCGAAAAAGGGGAGCTATGGCAGGTGCGTGAAAACACAGCGATACAGAGGAGGGCATGAGAGGTGCACGAAAGCATATCGGTATATTGGAAGGTATGCGAGGTGTGCAAAAACACAGCAATATATGGGAAGCTATGAGAGGTGTGCGAAAAAAGCGATATAGCGGAAGCTATGGGAGGTATGCGAAAACACAGCAATTTCGGGGAAGCTATGAAAGCTGCTTGATCACAGAGCGATATAGGGGAAGATGTGAGAGTGCGCGAAAAGATGGCGATATAGACGAAGCTATAAGAGCTGAGCGAAAACAGCTATATAGGGGAAGGTATCAGAGATGTGTGAAAACAATGATATTGGGGAAGCTATAGGAGGTGCGGGAAAACACAGCGATATAAGAGAAGCTATGGGAGGCGTGCGAAAACACAGCAATACAGGGGAAGGTATGAGAGGTGCGTGAAGACACAGCCATATTGGGGAAGCTATGATAGGTGCGCGAGAACACAGCGATATAAGGGAAGCTATGGGAGGCATGCGTAAACACAGCGATACAGGGGAAGGTAAGAGAAGTACGCGAAAACACAGCTATATATGGGAAGCTATGAGAGGTGCAAGAAAACACAACAATATAGGGGAAGCTACGGGAGGTGTGTGAAAAGATGGCGATAACGTAGAAGGCATGAGAGTTGCACAAAAACATAGTGATGTAGGGGAAGCTATGCGAGGTGCGCCAGAACACGGCAATGTGGGGGAAGATGTGAGAGGTGCGCAGAAACACAGCTATTTGGGGAAAGCGATGAGAGGTGCGCGAATACATCGCAATATATGGGAAGGTATGAGAGGTGCACGAAAACATATCGGTATAGTGGGAGGTATGCGAGGTGCGCAAAAACACCGCAATATAGGGGAAGCTATGAGAGGTCTGCGAAAACACGCATTAGAGGGGCAGGTATGAGAGGTGCGCAAAAACACATCAATATAGGGGAAGCTACGAGAGGTGCGCGAAAACACATCGATGTAGTCGAAGGTATGAGAGGTGCGCAAAAATACGGCGATATAGGGGCAGGTATGACAGGTGCAAGAAAACAGCAATATAGGGGAAGCTACGGTAGGTGCGTGAAAAGACGGCGATATAGGAGAAGTTATGAGAGGTGCGCGAAAACACAGCGATGTAGGGGAAGCTATGGGAGATGCGTGAAAAGACGGCGATAAGGGGGAAGCTTTGAGACATGCGTGAAAACACAGCGATATAGGGGAAGGTATGAGAGGTGCGCGAAAACAATTCGATATAGTGGAAGGTATGAGAGGTGCACAAAAACACAACGACATAGGAAAAGGTATGCGAGGTGCGCGAAAACACAACGATATAGGGGAAGCTATCAGAGGTGCGTGAAAACACGGAGATATAGGGGAAGGTATGACAGGTGCGCGAAAACACATCGATACAGGGGAAGGTACGAGACGTGCGCGAACACATCGATATAGTGAAAGGTATGAGATTTGCACAAAAACAAAATGAAATATCGAAGGTATGCAAGGTGTGCGAAAACACAGCGGTATAGGGGAAGCTATGAGAGGTGCGCGAAACCATCGCAATATATGGGAAGCTATGAGAGGTGCGCGAAAACATGGCGAAAAAGCAGAAGCTATGGGAGGAGCGCGAAAACACAGTGATGTAGGGGAAGCTATGCGATGTGCACCACAGCACGGCTGCATGGGAGAAGATCTGAGAGGTGCGCAAAAACACAGCAATTCGGGGAAAGCGAGGAGAAGTGCGCGAAAACAGCGCAATTTATGGGAAGCTAGGAGTGGTGCGCGAAAACACGGCGAAAAAGGGGAAGCTATGAGAGGTGCTTGAAAACACAGCGATATAGGGGAAGGTATGAGAGGTGCGTGAAAACACATCGATATAGTGGAAGGTATGTGAGGTGCGCGAAAACACAGCGATATGGGGAAAGCTATGAGAAGTCTGAGAAAACGCGTTATAGGGGCAGGTATGAGAGGTGCGCAAAAACACATCAATACAGGCGAAGCTACGAGAGGTGCGTGAAACCACATCGATATAGTGGAAGGTATGAGAGGTGCATGCAAACACAACGACATAGGGGAATGTATGCGAGGTGCGCGAAAACACCGCGATATAGAGGAAGCTATGAGAGGTGCATGAAAACACGGCGATATAGGGGAAGGTATGACAGGTGTGCGAAAATACATCGATACAGGGGAAGTTACGAGAGATGCGCGAACACATCGATATAGTGGAAGGTATGAGATTTGCGTAAAAACACAACGATATACGGAAGGTATGCGAGGTGCGCGAAAACACAGAGATATAGGGGAAGCTATGAGGGGTGCGCGAAAACGCAGCAATATATGGGAAGCAACGGGAGGTGCACGAAAGCACAGGGATATAGGGGAAGGTATGAGAGGTGTGAGAAAACACAGCGATATAGGGGAAGCTATGAGAGTAGACCGTTAACTCAGCGATATATGCGACGGTATGAGAGCTGCACAAAAACACAGCGATATAGGGAAATCTATGAGAGGTGGGTGAAAACGCAGCGATATATGAGAAGCTATGGGAGGTGCACGAAAGTACAGGGATATAGGGGAAGGTATGAGAGATGCGAGAAAACAGGGCGATATAGCGAAAGGTATGACAGGTGTAAGGAAAAACGGCGAAAAAGGGGAAGCTATGGGAGGTGCGTGTAAACAGCAATATAGTGGAAGGTATGTGAGGTGCGCGAAAACACAGCGACATAGGGGAAAATATGAGAGGTCTGAGAAAACAGGTGTTATAGGGGCAGGAATGAGAGGTGCGAGAAAACACATCGATACAGGGAAAGCTACGAGAGGTGCGCGAAAACACAGCGATATAGTGGAAGGTATAAGAGGTGCATGAAAACACAACGACATAGGGGAAGGTATGCGAGGTGCGTGAAAACACGGCGATATAGGGGAAGCGATGAGAGGTGCACAAAAATGCAGCGATATAGGGGAAGCTATGGGAGTTGTGCGAAAACATAGCGATATAGGGGAAGGTATGAGAGGTGTGAGAAAACATAGCGATATATGGGAAGCTACGCGGTGTGCGAAAAGACTGCAATATAGGGGAAACTATGAGAAGTGCACAAAAACACGGCGATATATGGGAAGCTATGGGAGGCAAGTGAAAACAAGGGAACATAGGGGAAGTTATGAGAGGTACCCTAAAACACTGCGATGTAGGGGAAGATATGGGAGCTGCGCGAATGCAGAGCGATATAGGGGAAGTGATGAGAAGTGCACAAGAGCACAGCGACATAGGGGAAGCTATGGAAGGTGTGCTAAAACACAGCAATATAGGGGAAGGCACGAGAGGTCTGCGAAAACACGGCGATATAGGGAAAGCTATGAGAGGTGCGCAAAGACATGGCGATGTAAGGGAATGTATGAGAGGTGTGCAAGACACGGCGATATAAGGGAAGCTATGGGAGGTGAGCGAAAACACAGCGATACAGGAGAAGCTATGGGAGGGGCGCAAAATCACATCGATATGGGGAAGCTACGAGAGGTGCGCGAAAACAGTGATATAGTGGAAGGTATGAGAGGTGTGCGAAAACACAGAGTTATAGGGAAATCTATGAGAGGCGCGAGAAAACACATGAATATATGGGAAGCTATGGGAGGTGCACAATAACACAGCGATATCGGAGAAGGTATGAGAGGTGCACAAAAACAGTAATTTGGGGAAGCTGTGAGAGGTGCGCGAAAACACGGCGATATGGGAGAAGGTATCAGAGGTGCGTGAAAACATGGCGATATATGGGAAGCTATGAGAGGTGCGCCAAAGCAGGGCGATATAGGGGAAGGTATGACAGGTGAGCTAAAACACAGCAATATAGGGGAAGGCATGAGCGGTCTGCGAAAACACATCGATACAGCAGAAGGTATGAGATGTCCGCAAAAACACAGCAATGTAGGGGAAGCTATGGGAGGTATGCAAAATCACAACAATGTATGGGAAGGTATGGGACATGCGTGAAAACACAGCGATATCGTTGAAGGTATGCGAGGTGCACGGAAACACGGCAATATAGGGGAAGCTACGGGAGCTGCGTGAAAAGACGGCGATAACGTAGAAGGCATGAGAGGTGCACAAAAACATAACGATGTAGGGGAAGCTATGCGAGGTGCGCCAGAACACGGCAATATGGGGGAAGATATGAGAAGTGCGCAGAAACACAGCGATTTGGGGAAAGCGATGAGAGGTGCGCGAATACATCGCAATATATGGGAAGCTAGGAGAGGTGCACAAAAACACGGCGAAAAAGGGGAGCTATGGCAGGTGCGTGAAAACACAGCGATACAGAGGAGGGCATGAGAGGTGCACGAAAGCATATCGGTATATTGGAAGGTATGCGAGGTGTGCAAAAACACAGCAATATATGGGAAGCTATGAGAGGTGTGCGAAAAAAGCGATATAGCGGAAGCTATGGGAGGTATGCGAAAACACAGCAATTTCGGGGAAGCTATGAAAGCTGCTTGATCACAGAGCGATATAGGGGAAGATGTGAGAGTGCGCGAAAAGATGGCGATATAGACGAAGCTATAAGAGCTGAGCGAAAACAGCTATATAGGGGAAGGTATCAGAGATGTGTGAAAACAATGATATTGGGGAAGCTATAGGAGGTGCGGGAAAACACAGCGATATAAGAGAAGCTATGGGAGGCGTGCGAAAACACAGCAATACAGGGGAAGGTATGAGAGGTGCGTGAAGACACAGCCATATTGGGGAAGCTATGATAGGTGCGCGAGAACACAGCGATATAAGGGAAGCTATGGGAGGCATGCGTAAACACAGCGATACAGGGGAAGGTAAGAGAAGTACGCGAAAACACAGCTATATATGGGAAGCTATGAGAGGTGCAAGAAAACACAACAATATAGGGGAAGCTACGGGAGGTGTGTGAAAAGATGGCGATAACGTAGAAGGCATGAGAGTTGCACAAAAACATAGTGATGTAGGGGAAGCTATGCGAGGTGCGCCAGAACACGGCAATGTGGGGGAAGATGTGAGAGGTGCGCAGAAACACAGCTATTTGGGGAAAGCGATGAGAGGTGCGCGAATACATCGCAATATATGGGAAGGTATGAGAGGTGCACGAAAACATATCGGTATAGTGGGAGGTATGCGAGGTGCGCAAAAACACCGCAATATAGGGGAAGCTATGAGAGGTCTGCGAAAACACGCATTAGAGGGGCAGGTATGAGAGGTGCGCAAAAACACATCAATATAGGGGAAGCTACGAGAGGTGCGCGAAAACACATCGATGTAGTCGAAGGTATGAGAGGTGCGCAAAAATACGGCGATATAGGGGCAGGTATGACAGGTGCAAGAAAACAGCAATATAGGGGAAGCTACGGTAGGTGCGTGAAAAGACGGCGATATAGGAGAAGTTATGAGAGGTGCGCGAAAACACAGCGATGTAGGGGAAGCTATGGGAGATGCGTGAAAAGACGGCGATAAGGGGGAAGCTTTGAGACATGCGTGAAAACACAGCGATATAGGGGAAGGTATGAGAGGTGCGCGAAAACAATTCGATATAGTGGAAGGTATGAGAGGTGCACAAAAACACAACGACATAGGAAAAGGTATGCGAGGTGCGCGAAAACACAACGATATAGGGGAAGCTATCAGAGGTGCGTGAAAACACGGAGATATAGGGGAAGGTATGACAGGTGCGCGAAAACACATCGATACAGGGGAAGGTACGAGACGTGCGCGAACACATCGATATAGTGAAAGGTATGAGATTTGCACAAAAACAAAATGAAATATCGAAGGTATGCAAGGTGTGCGAAAACACAGCGGTATAGGGGAAGCTATGAGAGGTGCGCGAAACCATCGCAATATATGGGAAGCTATGAGAGGTGCGCGAAAACATGGCGAAAAAGCAGAAGCTATGGGAGGAGCGCGAAAACACAGTGATGTAGGGGAAGCTATGCGATGTGCACCACAGCACGGCTGCATGGGAGAAGATCTGAGAGGTGCGCAAAAACACAGCAATTCGGGGAAAGCGAGGAGAAGTGCGCGAAAACAGCGCAATTTATGGGAAGCTAGGAGTGGTGCGCGAAAACACGGCGAAAAAGGGGAAGCTATGAGAGGTGCTTGAAAACACAGCGATATAGGGGAAGGTATGAGAGGTGCGTGAAAACACATCGATATAGTGGAAGGTATGTGAGGTGCGCGAAAACACAGCGATATGGGGAAAGCTATGAGAAGTCTGAGAAAACGCGTTATAGGGGCAGGTATGAGAGGTGCGCAAAAACACATCAATACAGGCGAAGCTACGAGAGGTGCGTGAAACCACATCGATATAGTGGAAGGTATGAGAGGTGCATGCAAACACAACGACATAGGGGAATGTATGCGAGGTGCGCGAAAACACCGCGATATAGAGGAAGCTATGAGAGGTGCATGAAAACACGGCGATATAGGGGAAGGTATGACAGGTGTGCGAAAATACATCGATACAGGGGAAGTTACGAGAGATGCGCGAACACATCGATATAGTGGAAGGTATGAGATTTGCGTAAAAACACAACGATATACGGAAGGTATGCGAGGTGCGCGAAAACACAGAGATATAGGGGAAGCTATGAGGGGTGCGCGAAAACGCAGCAATATATGGGAAGCAACGGGAGGTGCACGAAAGCACAGGGATATAGGGGAAGGTATGAGAGGTGTGAGAAAACACAGCGATATAGGGGAAGCTATGAGAGTAGACCGTTAACTCAGCGATATATGCGACGGTATGAGAGCTGCACAAAAACACAGCGATATAGGGAAATCTATGAGAGGTGGGTGAAAACGCAGCGATATATGAGAAGCTATGGGAGGTGCACGAAAGTACAGGGATATAGGGGAAGGTATGAGAGATGCGAGAAAACAGGGCGATATAGCGAAAGGTATGACAGGTGTAAGGAAAAACGGCGAAAAAGGGGAAGCTATGGGAGGTGCGTGTAAACAGCAATATAGTGGAAGGTATGTGAGGTGCGCGAAAACACAGCGACATAGGGGAAAATATGAGAGGTCTGAGAAAACAGGTGTTATAGGGGCAGGAATGAGAGGTGCGAGAAAACACATCGATACAGGGAAAGCTACGAGAGGTGCGCGAAAACACAGCGATATAGTGGAAGGTATAAGAGGTGCATGAAAACACAACGACATAGGGGAAGGTATGCGAGGTGCGTGAAAACACGGCGATATAGGGGAAGCGATGAGAGGTGCACAAAAATGCAGCGATATAGGGGCGGTATGAGAGGTGCATGAAACCACAGTGATATAGGGGTAGGTATGCGAGGTGTGTGTAAACACAGTGAGATATAGGAAGGTATGAGAGGTGCGTGAAAACACAGCGGTATAGGGGAAGCTATGGGAGGTGCAAGAAAACGCAGCCATATAGGAGAAGGTATGATAGGCACGCGAAAACACAGCGATATTAAGGAAGCTATGGGAGGTGTGTGAAAACACGGTGAAATAGGGGAAGGTATGAGAGGTGCGCAAAAGCGCTGCGATGTAGGGGAAGATACGAGAGGTGCGCGAAAGCACAGCGATATAGTGGAAGCTATGAGAGGTGCGCGAAAACACATCGATATGGTGGCAGGTATGAGTGGTGCGCGAAAACACAGTGATGTAGGGGAAGCTATGCGAGGTGCGCGAAAACAAGGCGATATAGGGGAAACTCTCAGAGGTGCACGTAAACACAGCAACTTAAGGGAAGCTATGAGAGATGCCCGAAAACGAAGCAATACAGAGGAAGCTGTGGGAGGTGTGCGAAAATACTGCAATACAGGGCAAGTTATGAGAGGTGCACGAAAACACAGCCATATTGGGGAATGTATGGGAGGTGCGCGAAAACACAGCAGTAAGGGGAAGCTATGGGAGGTGTGCGAAAACACGGCGATACAGGGGAAGGTATGAGAGGTGCGTGAAAAAACAGCGTTACTGGGTAAACTATGGGAGGTGCACAAAAACACAGCGATATAGTGGAAGATATATGAGCTGAGCGAAAACACAGCGATAGAGGGAAGCTATGGGAGGTGCTCGAAAACATGGCGATATAGGCGAAGGTATGAGAGGTGCGTGAATAAACCATGTTATTGGGGAAACTATGGGAGGTGCAGGAAAACACAGTGATATAAGGGAAGCTCTGGGAGGTGCGCGAAAACACAGTGATATAGGGGAAGGTATGAGAGGTGTGCGAAAACACAATGATGTAGGCGAAGCTATGAGTGGTGTCCGAAAACACAGCGATACAGGGGAAGGTGTGAGAGGTGCGAAAACACAGCAATATAGGGGAAGGTATGAGAGGTGCACGAAAACACAGTGATATATGAGAAGCTATGGGAGGTGCACGAAAGCACTGCGATATAGGGGAAGTTATGCGAGCTGCGCGAAAACACAGTGACATGGGGAAGCTATGAGAGGTGTGCGAAAGCATGGCGATATATGTGAAGATATGTGACGTGCGGGAAAACACGGCGATATAGGGGAATGTATGAGAGATGAGCAAAAACAGCTAAAAAGTGGAAGGTATGAAAGGTGCGCGAGAACAGGGCGATATAGGCAAAGCTACGAGACGCCAGCAAAAACACTGCGATGTAAGGGAATGTATAATAGGTGCATCAAAACACAGCGATATAGGGGAAGCTATGGGAGGTGCGCGAAAACACAGCGATATAGGGGAAGCTATGGGAGGTGTGTGAAAACACCGCGATACAGGGGAAGGTATTAGTGGTCAGCAAAAACACAGCCATATTGAGGAAGGTATGTGAGGTGTGCGAAAAAACAGCGTTACTGGGTAAACCATGGGAGGTGCACAAAAACACAGCCATATTGGGGAAGATAAGTGAGGTGCGCGAAAACACAGCTATAGAGGGGAACCTACGGGAGGTGCTCGAAAACACGGCAAGATAGGGGAAGGTATGAGAGGAGCATGAAAACACGGCGGTACAAGGGAAGGTATGAGAGGTGCAGGAAAACACAACCATATTGGGGAATGTATGGGAGGTATGCGAAAACACAGCAGTAAGGGGAAGCTATGGGAGGTGTGTGAAAACACGGCGATACAGGGGAAGGTATGAGAGGTACGCGAAAAAACAGCGTTACTGGGTAAACTATGGGAGGTGCACCAAAACACAGCGATATAGGGGAAGCCATGGGATGTGCACGAAAACAGAGCGACATAGGGGAAGGTATGAGAGGTGCACGGAAACAGCGATTTGGGGGAAGTTATGAGAGGTGTGCGAAAACACATCAATATAGTGGAAGCTATGAGAGGTGCGTGAAAACACATCGATATGGTGGCAGGTATGAGTGGTGCGCGAAAACACAGTGATGTAGGGGAAGCTATGCGAGGTGCGCGAAAACAAGGCGATATAGGGGAAACTCTCAGAGGTGCACGTAAACACAGCAACTTAAGGGAAGCTATGAGAGATGCCCGAAAACGAAGCAATACAGAGGAAGCTGTGGGAGGTGTGCGAAAATACTGCAATACAGGGCAAGTTATGAGAGGTGCACGAAAACACAGCCATATTGGGGAATGTATGGGAGGTGCGCGAAAACACAGCAGTAAGGGGAAGCTATGGGAGGTGTGCGAAAACACGGCGATACAGGGGAAGGTATGAGAGGTGCGTGAAAAAACAGCGTTACTGGGTAAACTATGGGAGGTGCACAAAAACACAGCGATATAGTGGAAGATATATGAGCTGAGCGAAAACACAGCGATAGAGGGAAGCTATGGGAGGTGCTCGAAAACATGGCGATATAGGCGAAGGTATGAGAGGTGCGTGAATAAACCATGTTATTGGGGAAACTATGGGAGGTGCAGGAAAACACAGTGATATAAGGGAAGCTCTGGGAGGTGCGCGAAAACACAGTGATATAGGGGAAGGTATGAGAGGTGTGCGAAAACACAATGATGTAGGCGAAACTATGGGTGATGTGCAAAAACACAGCGATACAGGGGAAGGTGTGAGAGGTGCGAAAAAAAACACAGCGATATAGGGGAATGTATGGGAGGTGCACGAAAACACAATTATATATGGGAACCTATGGGAGGTGCAGGAAAACAGAGAGATATAGAGGAAGCTATGAGAGGTGCGCGAAAACACAGCGATGTAGGCGAAGCTATGGGTGGTGTGCGAAAACACAGCGATATAGGGGATGGGATGAGAGGTGCATGAAAACACAGCGATATAGGGGATGGGATGAGAGGTGCACGGAACCACAGCGATATACAAGAAGGTATGGGAGGTGCGCGAAAGCACTGCGATGTAGGGGAAGTTATGAGAGCTGCGCGAAAAGGCAGTGACATGGGGAAACTATGAGAGGTATGCGAAAACATGGCGAATATACGTGAAGATATGCAAGGTGCTGGAAAACACGGCAATATAGAGGAATGTATGAGAAATGAGCGAAAACACAGCTAAAATGTGGAACGTATGACAGGTCCGCGAGAACATGGCGATATAGGCAAAGATATGAGAGGTCAACAAAAACACTGCGATATAAGGGAATTTATAATAGGTGCATCAAAACACAGCGATAGGGGGGAATCTACGGGAGGTGCGCGAAAACATGGCGATATATGGGAAGCTATGAGAGGTGCACCAAAGCAGGGCGATATAGGGGAAGGTATGACAGGTGAGCTAAAACACAGCAATATAGGGGAAGGCATGAGCGGTCTGCGAAAACACATCGATACAGCAGAAGGTATGAGATGTCCGCGAAAACACAGCAATGTAGGGGAAGCTATGGGAGGTATGCAAAATCACAGCAATATATGAGAAGGTATGGGACATGCGTGAAAACACAGCGATATCGTTGAAGGTATGCGAGGTGCGCGGAAACACGGCAATATAGGGGAAGCTACGGGAGCTGCGTGAAAAGACGGCGATAACGTAGAAGGCATGAGAGGTGCACAAAAACATAGCAATGTAGGGGAAGCTATGCGATGTGCGCCAGAACACAGCAATATGGGGGAAGATATGAGAGGTGCGCAGAAACACAGCGATTTGGGGAAAGCGATGAGAGGTGCGTGAATACATCGCAATATATGGGAAGCTAGGAGAGGTGCACAAAAACACGGCGAAAAAGGGGAGCTATGGCAGGTGCGTGAAAACACAGCGATATAGGGGAGGGTATGAGAGGTGCACGAAAGCATATCGGTATATTGGAAGGTATGCGAGGTGTGCAAAAACACAGCAATATATGGGAAGCTATGAGAGGTGTGCGAAAACAGCGATATAGCGGAAGCTATGATGGTATGCGAAAACACAGCAATTTCGGGGAAGCTATGAAAGCTGCTTGATCACACAGCGATATAGAGGAAGATGTGAGAGGTGCGCGAAAAGATGGCGATATAGACGAAGCTATAAGAGCTGAGCGAAAACAGCTATATAGGGGAAGGTATCAGAGATGTGTGAAAACAATGATATTGGGGAAGCTATAGCAGGTGCGGGAAAACACAACGATATAAGAGAAGCTATGGGAGGTGTGCGAAAACACAGCGATACAGGGGAAGGTATGAGAGGTGCGTGAAGACACAGCCATATTGGGGAAGCTATGATAGGTGCGCGAGAACACAGCGATATAAGGGAAGTTATGGGAGGCGTGCGTAAACACAGCGATACAGGGGAAGGTAAGCGAAGTGCGCGAAAACACAGCGATATATGGGAAGCTATGAGAGGTGCAAGAAAACACAACAATATAGGGGAAGCTACGGGAGGTGTATGAAAAGATGGCGATAACATAGAAGGCATGAGAGTTGCACAAAAACATAGTGATGTAGGGGAAGCTATGCGAGGTGCGCCAGAACACGGCAATGTGGGGGAAGATATGAGAGGTGCGCAGAAACACAGCGATTTGGGGAAAGCGATGAGAGGTGCGCGAATACATCGCAATAAATGGGAAGGTATGAGAGGTGCGCGAAAACACATCGATATAGTGGAAGGTATGTGAGGTGCGCGAAAACACAACGATAAAGGGGAAGCTATGACAGGTCTGAGAAAACATGCGTTATAGGGGCAGGTATGAGAGGTGCACGAAAGCATAACGACATAGGGGAAGGTATGAGAGGTGCACAAAAACACAACGACATAGGAAAAGGTATGCGAGGTGCGCGAAAACACAACGATATAGGGGAAGCTATCAGAGGTGCGTGAAAACACAGAGATATAGGGGAAGGTATGACAGGTGCGTGAAAACACATCGATACAGGGGAAGGTACGAGACGTGCGCGAACACATCGATATAGTGAAAGGTATGAGATTTGCACAAAAACAAAATGAAATAGCCGAAGGTATGCAAGGTGTGCGAAAACACAGCGGTATAGGGGAAGCTATGAGAGGTGCGCGAAACCATCGCAATATATCGGAAGCTATGAGAGGTGCGCGAAAACATGGCGAAAAAGCAGAAGCTATGGGAGGTGCGCGAAAACACAGTGATGTAGGGGAAGCTATGCGATGTGCACCACAGCACGGCTGCATGGGAGAAGATATGAGAGGTGCGCAAAAACACAGCAATTCGGGGAAAGCGAGGAGAAGTGCGCGAAAATAGCGCAATTTATGGGAAGCTAGGAGTGGTGCGCGAAAACACGGCGAAAAAGGGGAAGCTATGAGAGGTGCTTGAAAACACAGCGATATAGGGGAAGGTATGAGAGGTGCGTGAAAACACAGCGATATAGGGAAAGCTATGAGAAGTCTGAGAAAACGCGTTATAGGGGCAGGTATGAGAGGTGCGCGAAAACACATCAATACAGGCGAAGCTACGAGAGGTGCGTGAAACCACATCAATATAGTGGAAGGTATGAGAGGTGCACGCAAACACAACGACATAGGGGAAGGTATGCGAGGTGCGCGAAAACACCGCAATATAGAGGAAGCTATGAGAGGTGCATGAAAACACGGCGATATAGGGGAAGGTATGACAGGTGTGCGAAAACACATCGATACAGGGGAAGTTACGAGAGATGCGCGAACAAATCGATATAGTGGAAGGTATGAGATTTGTGTAAAAACACAACGATATACGGAAGGTATGCGAGGTTCGCGAAAACACAGAGATATAGGGGAAGCTATGAGGGGTGCGTGAAAACGCAGCGATATATGGGAAGCTACGGGAGGTGGACGAAAGCACAGGGATATAGGGGAAGGTATGAGAGGTGCGAGAAAACACAGCGATATAGGGGAAGCTATGAGTGTAGACCGTTAACTCAGCGATATGTGCGACGGTATGAGAGCTGCACAAAAACACAGCGATATAGGGAAATCTATGAGAGGTGGGTGAAAACGCAGCGATATATGAGAAGCCATGGGAGGTGCGCCAAAGCAGGGCAATATAGGGGAAGGTATGACAGGTGAGCTAAAACACAGCAATATAGGGGAAGGCATGAGCGGTCTGCGAAAACACATCGATACAGCAGAAGGTATGAGATGTCCGCAAAAACACAGCAATGTAGGGGAAGCTATGGGAGGTATGCAAAATCACAGCAATATATGGGAAGGTATGGGACATGCGTGAAAACACAGCGATATCGTTGAAGGTATGCGAGGTGCGCGGAAACACGGCAATATAGGGTAAGCTACGGGAGCTGCGTGAAAAGACGGCGATAACGTAGAAGGCATGAGAGGTGCACAAAAACATAGCGATGTAGGGGAAGCTATGCGAGGTGCGCCAGAACACAGCAATATGGGGGAAGATATGAGAGGTGCGCAGAAACACAGCGATTTGGGTAAAGCGATGAGAGGTGCGCGAATACATCGCAATATATGGGAAGCTAGGAGAGGTGCACAAAAACACGGCGAAAAGGGGAGCTATGGCAGGTGCGTGAAAACACAGCGATATAGGGGAGGGTATGAGAGGTGCACGAAAGCATATCGGTATATTGGAAGGTATGCGAGGTGTGCAAAAACACAGCAATATATGGGAAGCTATGAGAGGTGTGCGAAAACAGCGATATAGCGGAAGCTATGAAAGCTGCTTGATCACAGCGAAATAGAGGAAGATGTGAGAGGTGCGCGAAAAGATGGCGATATAGACGAAGCTATAAGAGCTGAGCGAAAACAGCTATATAGGGGAAGGTATCAGAGATGTGTGAAAACAATGATATTGGGGAAGCTATAGGAGGTGCGGGAAAACAACGATATAAGAGAAGCTATGGGAGGCGTGCGAAAACACAGCAATACAGGGGAAGGTATGAGAGGTGCGTGAAGACACAGCCATATTGAGGAAGCTATGATAGGTGCGCGAGAACACAGCAATATAAGGGAAGCTATGGGAGGCATGCGTAAACACAGCGATACAGGGGAAGGTAAGAGAAGTACGCGAAAACACAGCTATATATGGGAAGCTATGAGAGGTGCAAGAAAACACAGCAATATAGGGGAAGCTACGGGAGGTGTGTGAAAAGATGGCGATAACGTAGAAGGCATGAGAGTTGCACAAAAACATAGTGATGTAGGGGAAGCTATGCGAGGTGCGCCAGAACACGGCAATGTGGGGGAAGATATGAGAGGTGCGCAGAAACACAGCGATTTGGGGAAAGTGATGAGAGGTGCGCGAATACATCGCAATAAATGGGAAGGTATGAGAAGTGCACGAAAACATATCGGTATAGTGGGAGGTATGCGAGGTGCGCAAAAACACCGCAATATAGGGGAAGCTATGAGAGGTCTGCGAAAACACGCGTTAGAGGGGCAGGTATGAGAGGTGCGCGAAAACACAGCCATATTGGGGAAGGTATATGAGCGGAGCGAAACACAGCGATCGAGGGGAAGCTAAGGGAGGGTCGCGAAAACATAGCGATATAGGGGAAGGTATGAGAGGTGCGCGAAAACACAGCGATATAGGGGAAGGTATGAGAGGTGAGCAAAAACACAGCCATATTGGGTAAGTTATGGGAGGTGCGCGAAAACACAGCGTGATTGGGTAAACTATGGGATTTGCACAAAAACTTAGCAATATATAAGAAGCTCTGGGAGGTGCGTGAAAACACGGCAATATAGGGGAAGTTATAAGAGCTGAGCAAAAACACAGCGATAGAGGGGAAGCTATGGGAGGTGCTCGAAAACACGGCGATAAAGGGCAAGATATGAGAGGTGTGCGAAAACACAGCCATATTGGGGAAGGTATGTGAGGTGCGCAAGAACACAGTGATAGAGGGGAGGCTGTGGGAGGTGTGCGAAAACACAGCGATATAGGGGAAGGTATGAGAGGTGCACGAAAACACGGCGATACAGGGGAAGGTATGAAAGGTGCGCGAAAACACGCGATACAGGGGAAGGTATGAGAGGTGCACGAAAACACAGCCATATTGGGGAATGTATGGGCGGTGTGCAAAAACACAGCAGTAAGGGGAAGCTATGGGAGGTATGCGAAAACACGGCAATACATGGAAGGTATGAGAGGTGTGTGAAAAAACAGCGTTATTGGGTAAACTATGGGAGGTGCACAAAAGCACAGCAGTAAGAGGAAGCCATGGGAGGTGTCCGTAATCACGGCGATACAGGGGAAGGTATGAGAGGTGCGAGAAAACACAGCAATATAATGGAAGCTATTGGAGGTGTACAAAAACACAGCGATACGAGGGAAGGTATGAGAGGTGAGCAAAAACACAGCCATATTGGGTAAGGTATGGGAGGTGCGCGAAAACACAATGATAGAGGGGAAGCTATGGGAGGTGTGCGAAAACATAGCAATCAAGAGCAATGTATGAGAGGTGCGCGAAAACACAGCCATATTGGGGAAGGTATGTTAGGTGTGCGAAATCACGGCAATACAGTTGAAGGTATGAGAGGTGCGTGAAAACACAGCGACAGAGGGGAAGCTATGGGAGGTGCTTGAAAACACGTCGATATAGGTGAAGGTATAATAGGTGCGCAAAAACACGGAGATACAGGGGAAGGTATGAGAGGTGCAGGAAGACACAGCCATATTGGGGAATGTATGGGAGATGCGCGAAAACACAGCAGTAAGGGGAAGCTATGGGAGGTGTGCGAAAACAGGGCGATAAAGAGCAACATATGAGAGGTGCACAAAAACACAGCCATATTGGGGAATATATTGGAGGTGCGTGAAAACTCAGCAGTACGGGGAAGCTATGTGAAGTGCGCAAATACAAGACGATATAGGGGAAACTATCAGAGGTGCACAAAAACACAGTGATTTAAGGGAAGCTATGAGAGGTGCCTGAAAACAAAGCAATATAAGAGAAGCTGTGGGAGGTGTGCAAAAACACAGCGATACACGGCAAGGTATGAGAGGTGCGCAAAAACACAGCCATATTGGGCAAGTTATGGGAGGTGCGTGAAAACACAGCGATATAGGGGAAGTCAGGCGAGGTGCTCGAAAACACGGCGATATAGGGGAAGGTATGAGAGGTGCGCGAAAACACAGCGATGTACGGGAATGTATGAGAGGTACGTGAAATCACAGTGACATGGGGAATTTATGAGAGGTGTGCGAAAACATCCAAATACAGGGTCAGCTATGGGAAGTGTGCGAAAACACAGCAATATTGGGGAAGGTATTGGAGGTTCCCGAAAACACAGCGATATACAGGAAGGAATGAGAGGTGCTCGAAATCATGTTGCTGTAGGGGAATGTATGAGAGGTGCGCGAAAACACGGCGATATAGGGGAAGGTATGAGAGGTGCCCAATAACACAGCCATATTGTGGAAGTTATGGGAGGTGCGCGAAAACACAGACATATATGGGACGGTATGAGAGGTGCGCGAAAACACAGTAATGTAGGGGAAGCTATGCGAGGTGCGCGAAAACAAGGCGATATAGGGGAAACGCTCAGAGATGCGCGTAAACACAGCGACTTAAGGGAAGCTATGAGAGGTGCCCGAAAACAAAGCAATACAGGGAAGCTGTGGGAGGTGTGCGAAAACACTGCGATACAGGGCAAGTTATGAGAGGTGCGCGAAAACAAAGCCATATTGGGGAAGTTATGGGTGGTGCACGAAAACAAAGCGATCTAGGGCCAGCTATGGGAGGTTTGCGAAAACACAGCAGTATTGGGGAAGGTAATGGAGGTGCCCGAAAACACAGCGATATAGGGGAAGGTATGAGAGGTGCTCAAAAATACGACGATGGAGGGGAATGTATGACAGGTGCGTGAAAAGACGGCGATATAGGGAAGGTATGAGAGGTGCGCGAAATCACAGTGATATAGGGGAAGCTCTGGGAGGTGCGCGAAAACATGGTGAAATGAGGGAAGCTATAAGAGCTGAGCGAAAACACAGCGACAGAAGGGAAGCTATGGGACGTGCTTGAATACACGGCAATATACGGGAAGGTGTAAGATGTACACAAAAAGACGGCGATACAGGGGAAGGTATGAGATGTGCGCGAAAACACAGCCATATTGGGGAATGCGTGGGAGGTACGCGAAAACACAGCAGTAAGAGGAAGCTATGGGAGGTGTGCAAGAACACGGCGATATAGGGGAAGGTATGAGAGGTGCGCGAAAACACAGCGTTACTGGATAAACTATGGGAGGTTCTCGAAAACACGGCTATATAGGTGAAGATTAGAGAGGTGCGCGAAATACAGCGTTATTGGGGAAACTATGGGAGGTGCAGGAAAACACAGCGATATAAAGGAAGCTCTGGGAGGTGCTCGAAAATATAGCGATATAGGGGAAGCTATAAGAGCTGAGCGAAAACACAGCAATATAGGGGAAGGTATGAGAGGTGTGTGAAAACACAATTATATATGGGAACCTATGGGAGGTGCGGAAAAAAGAGCGATATAGCGGAAGCTATGAGAGGTGCACGAAAACACAGCGATGTAGGCGAAGCTATAGGTGGTGTGCGAAAACACAGCGATATAGGGGAAGCGATGAGAGGTGCACAAAAACACAGCGATATACAGGAAGGTATGGGAGGTGCTCAAAAGCACTGCGATATAGGGGAAGTTATGAGAGCTGTGTGAAAACACAGTGACATGGGGAAGCTATGAGAGGTGTGTGAAAGCATGGCGATATACGTGAGGATATGCGAGGTGCGGGAAAACACGGCAATATAGGGGAATGTATGAGAGATGAGCAAAAAAACCTAAAAAGTGGAAGGTATGAAAGGTGCGCGAGAACAGGGCGATATAGGCAAAGCTATGAGAGGCCAGCAAAAACACTGCGATATAAGGGAATGTATAATAGGTCCATCAAAACACAGCGATATAGGGGAAGCTATGGGACGTGTGTAAAAACACGGCGATATAGGGGAAGGTATGAGAGGTGCGCGAGAAAACAGCATTACTGGGTAAACTATGGGAAGTGCACGAAAACACAGCCATATTGTGGAAGGTATGTGAGGTGCGCGAAAACACAGCTACAAAGGGGAATCTACGGGAGGTGCTCGAAAACACGATAAGATAGGGCAAGTTATGAGAGGAGCACGAAAACACGGCGATACAGGGGAACGTATGAGAGGTGCACGAAAACACACCCATATTGGGGAATGTATGGGAGGTGCGCGAAAACACAGCAATAAGGGGAAGCTATGGGAGGTGTGTGTAAACACGGCGATACAGGGGAAGGTATGAGAGGTGTGTGAAAAAACAGCATTACTGGGTAAACTATGGGAGGTGCACAAAAACACAGCGATATAGGGGAAGGTATATGAGCTGAGTGAAAACACAGCGATAGAAGGGAATCTATGGGAGGTCCTCGAAAACACGGCTATATAGGTGAAGGTATGAGAGCTGCGCGAAAAACAGCGTTATTAGGGAAACTATGGTAGGTGCAGGAAAACACAGCGATATAAGGGAAGCTCTGGGAGGTGCTCGAAAGCACTGCGATATAGGGGAAGTTATGAGAGCTGCGTGAAAATACAGTGACATGGGAAAGCTATGAGAGGTGTGTGAAAGCATGGCGATATACGTGAGGATATGCGAGGTGCGGGAAAACACGGCGATATAGGGGAATGTATGAGAGATGAGCAAAAACAGCTAAAAAGTGGAAGGTATGAAAGGTGTGCGAGAACAGGGCAATATAGGCAAAGCTATGAGAGGCCAGCAAAAACACTGCGATATAAGGGAATGTATAATAGGTGCATCAAAACACAGCGATACAGGGGAAGCTATTGGAGGTGCGCGAAAAGAAAGCGATATAGGGGAAGCTACGGGATGTGTGTCAAAACACAGCGATACGGGGAAGGTATTAGTGGTGAGCAAAATCACAGCCATATTGTGGAAGGTATGTGAAGTGCGTGAAAACACAGCGATAGTAGGGATGCTATGGGAGGTGCTCGACAAAACGGCGATATAGGGGAAGGTATTGGAGGTGCGTGAAAACATGGCGATGCAGTGGAAGGTATGAGAGGTGCGCAAAGACACAGCCATATTTGGGAATGTATGGGAGGTGCACGAAAACACAGCCATATTGGGGAAGGTATGTGAGGTGTGCGAAATCACGGCGATACAGTTGAAGGTATAAGAGGTGCGCGAAAACAAGGCGATATAGGGGAAATTCTCAGAGGTGCGCGTAAACACAGCAACTTAAGGGAAGCTATGAGAGGTGCCCGAAAACAAAGCAATACAGGGGAAGCTGTGGGAGGTGTGCGAAAACACAGCAGTAAGAGGAAGCTATGGGAGGTGTGCAAAAATACGGCGATATAGGGGAAAGTATCAGAGGCGCGCGAAAAAACAGCGTTACTGGGTAAACTATGGGAGGTGCGCGAAAACACAGCTATAGAGGGGAATCTACGGGAGATGCTCGAAAACGCGGCAAGATAGGGGAAGGTATGAGAGGAGCACGAAAACACGGCGATACAGGGGAAGGTATGAGAGGTGCACGAAAACACAACCATATTGGGGAATGTATGGGAGGTGCGTGAAAACACAGCAGTAAGGGGAAGCTATGGGAGGTGTGTGAAAACACGGCGATACAGGGGAAGGTATCAGAGGTGTGTGAAAAAACAGCTTTACTGAGTAAACTATGGGAGGTGCACAAAAACACAGCGATATAGGGGAAGGTATATGAGCTGAGTGAAAACACAGCGATAGAAGGGAATCTATGGGAGGAGCTCGAAAACACGGCTATATAGGTGAAGGTATGAGAGCTGCATGAAAAACAGCGTTATTAGGGAAACTATGGTAGGTGCAGGAAAACATAGTGATATAAGGGAATCTCTGGGAGGTGCTCGAAAACAGTGATATAGGGGAAGCTATAAGAGCTGAGCGAAAACACAGCTATATAGGGGAATGCATGAGAGGTGTGTGAAAACACAATTATATATGGGAACCTATGGGAGATGCGGGAAAACAGAGCGATATAGCGGAAGCTATGAGAGGTGCGCGAAAACACGGCGATACAGGGGAAGGTATGAGAGGTGCACGAAAACACAACCAAATTGGGGAATGTATGGGAGGTGCGCGAAAACACAGCAATAGGGGGAAGCTATGGGAAGTGTGTGAAAACATGGCGATACAAGAGAAGGTATGAGAGGTGCGCGAAAAAACAGCGTTACTGGATAAACTATGGGAGGTGCGCGAAAACACAGCCATATTGGGGAAGGTATGTGAGGTGTGCGAAATCACGGCGATACAGTTGAAGGTATAAGAGTTGCGCGAAAACAAGGCGATATAGGGTAAACTCTCAGAGGTGCGCGTAAACACAGCAACTTAAGGGAAGCTATGAGAGGTGCCCGAAAACAAAGCAATGCAGGGGAAGCTGTGGGAGGTGTGCGAAAACACAGCAGTAAGAGGAAGCTATGGCAGGTGTGCAAAAATACGGCGATATAGGGGAAGGTATGAGAGGCGCGCGAAAAAACAGCATTACTGGGTAAACTATGGGAGGTGCGCAAAAACACAGCTATAGAGGGGAACCTACGGGAGGTGCTCAAAAACACGGCAAGATAGGGGAAGGTATGAGAGGAGCACCGAAACACGACGATACAGGGGAAGGTATGAGAGGTGCACGAAAACACAACCATATTGGGGAATGTATGGGAGGTGCGCGAAAACACAGCAGTAAGGGGAAGCTATGGGAGGTGTGTGAAAACACAGCGATATAGGGGAAGGTATAAGAGGCACGCGAAAACACAGCGATACATGGGAAGTTCTGGGAGGTGCGTGAAAACACGGCGATACAGGGGAAGGTATGAGAGGTGCGTGAAAACACAGCGTTACTGGGTAAACTATGGGAGGTGCACAAAAACACAGCGATATAGGGGAATATATGAGCTGAGTGAAAACACAGCGATAGAAGGGAAGCAATGGGAGGTGCTCGTAAACATGGCTATATGGGTGAAATTATGAGAGGTGCGCGAAAACACAGCGATGTAGGCGAAGCTATGGGTGGTGTGCGAAAACACAGCGATACAGGGGAAGGTATGAGAGGTGCGAAAAAAACACAGCCATATTGGGGAAGGTATGGGAATTGCACAAAAGCATAGCGATAGAAGGGACGCTAAGGGAGGTGTGCGAAAACACAGCGATATAGGGGAAGGTATGAGAGGTGCGCAAAACACAGCCATGTTGGGGAATGTATGGGAGGTGCGCGAAAACATAGTAATATGGGGGAAGCTGAGAGAGGTGCCCGATAGCACAGCCATATAGGGGAAGTAATGAATACACAGAGATATAAGGGAAGCTATGGGAGGTGCACAAAATCACGGCCGTATTGGGGAAGGTATGGGAGGTGCGCGAAAACACAGCGATATAGGGGAAGGGATGAGAGGTGCACGAAAACACAGCAATCACAAGAAGGTATGGGAGGTGCGCGAAAGCATTGCGATATAGGGGAATTTATGAGAGCTGTGCGAAAACACAGTGCAATGGGGAAGCTATGAGAGGAGTGCGAAAGCATGGCGATATACGTGAAGATATGCGAGGTGCGGGAAAACACGGCGATATAGGGGAATGTATGAGAGATGAGCGAAAACACAACTAAAGAGTGGAAGGTATGAAAGGTGTACGAGAAAAGGGTGATATAGGCAAAGCTATGAGAGGCAGCAAAAACACTGCAATAAAAGGGAATGTATAATAGGTGCATCAAAACACAGCGATATAGGGGAAGCTATGGGAGGTGCGCGAAAACACAGCGATATAGGGGAAGCTATGGGATGTGTGTGAACACACAACGATATGGGGGAAGGTATTTGAGGTGCATCAAAACACAGCCATATTGGAGAAGGTATGTGAGGTGCGCGAAAACACAGCGATATAGGGGAAGCTATGGGATGTGTGTGAACACACAACGATATGGGGGAAGGTATTAGAGGTGCATCAAAACACAGCCATATTGGAGAAGGTATGTGAGGTGCGCGAAAACACAGCGATAGAGGTGAAGCTATGGGAGGTGCTCGACAACAAGGCGATATAGGAGAAGGTATCAGAGGTGTGCAAAAACATGGCGATACAGTGGAAGGTAGGAGAGGTGCGCGAAAACAAAGCCATATTGGGGAATGTATGGGAGGTGCACGAAAACACAGCAGTAAGAGGAAGCCGTGGGAGGTGTCCGTAATGGCAGTGATACAGGGGAAGGTATGAGAGGTGCGAGAAAACACAGCAATATAGCGGAAGCTATGGGAGGTGTACAAATACACAGCGATAGAAGGGAAGGTATGAGAGGTGAGCAAAAACACAGCCATATTGGGTAAGGTATGGGAGGTGTGCGAAAACACAGCAGTAAGGGGAATCTATGGGAGGTGTGCAAAAACAGGGTGATAAAGGGCAATGTATGAGAGGTGAGCAAAAACACAGCCATATTGGGGAATATATTGGAGGTGCATGTAAACTCAGCAGTACGGGGAAGGTATGCGAGGTGCGCGAATACAAGGCGATATATGGGACACTATTAGAGGTGCGCAAAAACACAGAGATTTAAGGGAAGCTATGAGAGGTGCCTGAAAACAAAGCAATATAGGGGAAGCTGTGGGACGTGTGCAAAAACACAGCGATATATGGCAAGGTATGAGAGGTGCGCGAAAACACAGCCATATTGGGCAAGTTATGGGAGGTGCGCGAAAACACAGCGATATAGGGGAAGTTAGGCGAGGTGCTCGAAAACACAGCTATATAAGGGAAGGTATGAGAGGTGTGTGAAATCACAGCGATATAAAGGAAGGTATGGGAGGTGTGCGAAAGCACTGCGATTTAGGGGAAGTTATGAGAGCTGCGCGTGAACACAGTGACATGGGGAATTTATGAGAGATGTGCGAAAACATCCAAATACAGGGTCAGCGATATAAAGGAAGGTATGGGAGGTGAGCAAAAACACAGCCATAGTGGGGAAGGTATGTGAGGTGTGCGAAATCACATCGATACAGTTGAAGGTATGAGAGGTGCACGAAAACAAGGTGATATAGGGGAAACTATCAGAGGTGCGCAAAAACACAGCGATTTAAGGGAAGCTATGAGAGGTGCCTGAGAACAAAGCAATATAGGGGATGCTGTGGGAGGTGTGCAAAAACACAGCGATACATGGCAAGGTATGAGAGGTGCGCAAAAATACAGCCATATTGGGCAAGTTATGGGAGGTGCGCGAAAACACAGCGATATAGGGGAAGTTATGCGAGGTGCTCGAAAACACATGGTATAGGGGAAGGTATGAGAGATGCTCAAAAACACGGCGATGTAGGGGACTGTATGATAGGTGCGTGAAAAGACGGCGATATAGAGAAGGTATGAGAGGTACGTGAAATCACAACGATATAGGGGAAGGGATGAGAGGTGCGCAAAATCATAGTGATGTAAACGAAAACACAACTATATTGGGGAAAGTATGGGAGGTGCGTGAATACGCAGCAGTAAGGGGAAGCTATTGGAGGTGCGTGAAAACACGGCGATACAGGGGAAGGTATGAGAGGTGCGTGAAAAAACAGCGTTACTGGGTAAACTATGGGAGGTGCACAAAAACACAGCGATATAGGGGAAGGTATATGAACTGAGTGAAAACACAGCGATAGAAGGGAACCTATGGGAGGTGCTCGAAAATATGGCGATATAGGCGAAGGTATGAGAGGTGCGCGAAAAAACAGCATTAATGGGGAAACAATGGGAGGTGCAGGAAAACACAGCGATATAAGGGAAGCTATAAGAGCTGAGCGAAAACACAGCGATATAGGGGAAGGTATGAGAGGTGTGTGAAAACAATTATATATGGGAACCTATGGGAGGTGCGGGAAAACAGAGCGATATAGCGGAAGGTATGAGAGGTGCGCAAAAACACACCAATGTAGGCGAAGCTATGGGTGGTGTGAGAAAACACAGCGATACAGGCGATACAGGTGTGAGAGGTGGGAAAAAAACACAGCCATATTGGGGAAGGTATGGGAGGTGCGCGAAAGCACTGCGATATAGTGGATGTTATGAGAGCTGCGCAAAAACATAGTGACATGGGGAAGCTATGAGAGGTGTGCGAAAGCATGGCGATATAGGGGAATGTATGAGAGATGACCAAAAACAGCTAAAAAGTGGAAGGTATGAAAAGTGCGCAAGAACAGGGCGATATAGGCAACGTTATGAGAGGCCAGCAAAAACACTTCGATATAAGGGAATGTATAATAGGTGCATCAAAACACAGCGATATAGGGGAAGCTATGGGAGGTGCGGGAATACACTGTGATATAGGGGAAGTTATGAGAGATTAGCGAAAACACAGCTAAAAAGGGGAATGTATGAGAGGTGCGCGAAAGCACGGCAATATAGGGGAAGCTATGAGAGGTGAGTGAAAACACTGCGATATAGTCGAAGGTATGATAGGTACATCAAAACACAGCGATATAGGGGAAGCTATGGGAGGTGCGCGAAAATGCAGTGTTATTGGGAAACTATGGGAGGTGCATGAAAACACAGCGATATAGTGGAAGCTCTGGGAGGTGCGTGAAAACATGACGATATAGGGGATGCTATAAGAGCTGAGCGAAAACACATCAATAGAGGGGAAGATATGGGAAGTGTGCTAAAACACAGCGATACAGGGGAAGGTATGAGAGGTGTGCAAAAACACAGCGTTATTGGGGAAACAATAGGAGGTGCACAAAAACAGCGATATAGGGGAAGCTCTGGGAGGTGTGCGAAAACATGGCGATATAGGGGAAGTTATTAAAGGTGCGCGAAAACACAATGACATTAGTGAGCCTATTGGAGGTGCGGGAAAACAGAGCGATATAGAGGAAACTTTGAGAGTTGCGTGAAAACACAGCGATATAGGGGAAGTTATGGGAGCTGTGCGAAAACGCAGCAATACAGGGGAAGGTATGAGAGGTGCGGGAAAGCACTGCTTATAGGAGAAGTTCTGAGACATGAGCGAAAACACAGCTAAAAAGGGGAAGGTATGCGAAGTGCATGAAAGCACGGCGATATAGGGGAAGCTATGAGAAGTGAGTGAAAACACTGCGATATAGTGGATGGTATGATAGGTGCATCAAAACACAGCGATATAGGGGAAGCTATGGGAGGTGCGAGAAAGCAGTGATATAGTGGAAGGTATGAGAGGTGCGAGAAAACACGGCGACATTGGGGAAGGTATTGGAGGTGCGCGAAAACACGGCGATATAGGAGAAGGTATGAGAAGTGCATCAAAACACAGCGATATAGGGGAATCTGTGTGAGGTGTGCGATAACACAGCGATAAAGGGCAATGTATGAGAGGTGGGCGAAAACACATCCATATTGGGGATGTTATGGGAGGTGCGTGAAAACACAGCGATAGAGGGGAAGCTATGCGAGGAGCTCGAAAGCACGGCGATATAGGGGAAGGTATGAGAGGTGCGCGAAAACACTACGATATAGGGAATGCTATGCGAGGTGCGCAAAAGCAGAGGGATATAGGGGAAGTGATGAGAGGTGTACGGGAACACAGCAATATAGGGGAAGGTATGAGAGGTCTGCAAAAACACGGCGATACACGGGAAGGTATGAAAGATGCGCAAAACACAGCATTATTGGGGAATCTATGGGAGGTGCACGAAAACACAGCGATATAGGGGAAGGAAAGAGAGGTGCATGAAAACACAGTGATATAGGGGAATCTACAAGAACTGAGCGAAAACACAGAGATATAGGGGAAGCTATAACAGCTGAGCGAAAACACAGCGATATAGGGGATGGTATGAGAGGTGCGCGCGAAAACATTGATATTTGGGAAGCTATGGGAGGTGCGGGAAAACACAACGATATCGGAGAAGCTATGAGAGGTGCGCAAAAACACGGGGATATAGGGGAAGGTATGAGAGGTGCGCAAAAACATGGCGATATAGGGGAAGCTATGGAAGGTGCACAAAAACACAGCAATATACGGGAAGTTATGGGAGGTGTCCGAAAACACAGCGCTACAGAGGAAGATATGAGATGTGTGTGAAAACAGAGCCATATTTTGAAAGGTATGAGAGGTGCGCGAAAATACAGCCATGTTGGGGAAACTATGGGAGGTGAACGAAAACACAGTAATATAGGGAAAGCTCTGGGAGGTGCGCGAAAACACGGCGATATAGGGGAAGCTATAAGAGCTGAGCGAAAACACAGCGATATCGGGGAAAGTATCAGAGGTGCGCGAAAACACAATGACATTAGTGAGCCTATGCGAGGTGCGGGAAAACAGAGCGATATAGAGGAAGCTATGAGAGGTGCGTGAAAACACAGCGATATAGGCAACGCTATGAGAGCTGCACGAAAACACAGTGATATGGGGAAGCTATGGGAGGTGTGCGAAAACACGGTGATACAGGGGAATGTAAGAGAGGTGAGCGAAAACACAGGTGAAAAGTGGAAGGTATGAGAGATGCACGAGAACACGGCGATATAGGGCAAGGTATGATAGGTGCATCAAAACACAGCCATATAGTGGAAGCTATGGGAGGTGTGCGAAAACACAGCGATATAGGAGAAACTAACAGAGGAGCACAAAAACACAGCAATATAGGGGAAGCTATGGGAGATGCGAGGAAACAGAGCGATGTAGGGGAAGCTATTGGAGGTGTGTAAAAACACAGCGACACAGGGGTAGGTATGAGAGGTGCTTCAAAACACAGCAATATATGGGATTCTCTGTGAGAGGTGCGCGAAAACAGAGCCTTATATGGTAATGTATGAGAGGTGTACGAAAACACAGCGATATAAGGGAAGCTATGGGAGGTGCGAGAAAACACAGCAATATAGGGGAAGGTATGAGAGGTGTGCGAAAACACGGCTATACAGGGGAAGGTTTGAGAGATGCGCGAAAACACAGCGTTATTGGGGAATCTATGGGACGTGCATGAAAACACAGCGATATAGGGGAAGGAAAGAGAGGTGCATGAAAACACAGTGATATAGGGGAATCTACAAGAACTGAGTGAAAACACAGAGATATAGGGGAAGTTATAAGAGCGGAGCGAAAACACAGAGATATACAGGAAGCTATGGGAGATGTCCGAAAACACAGCGCTACAGGGGAATGTATGAGATGTGTGTGAAAACAGAGCCACATTTTGAAAGGCATGAGAGGTTCATGAAAACACAGCGATAACGGGAAGGTATGGGAGGTTCGCGAAAACACAGCGCTATAGGGGAATGTATGAGAGGTGCGTGAAAATAATACAATATCGGGGAAGGTATGTGAGGTGCGCAAAAACACAGTGATATAAGGGAAGCTATGGGAGCTGTGCGAAAAAACAGCGATATCGGGGAAGGTATGGGAGATGCGCAACAACACAGCGCTATTGGGGAAGGTATGAGAGGTGAGCGAAAACATGGCAATTTAGGGGAAGCTATGGGCAGAGTGCAAAAACACGGCAATATAGGGGAAGGTACAAGAGGTGTGCGATAACAGCAATTTAGGGGAAGCTATGAGAGGTGCGCGAAAACAGCAATATTGGGGAAGGTATTACAGATGCGCGAAAACACAGCGATATAGAGGAAGGTATGAGAGGTGGTCGAAAACATGGCGATGTACCGTGAAAAGACAGCATGAAAAGACAGCGATATAGGGGAAGCTATGGGAGGTGCGCGAAAACATGGCGATATAGGGGAAGTTATTAAAGGTGCGCGAAAACACAATGACATTAGTGAGCCTATTGGAGGTGCGGGAAAACAGAGCGATATAGAGGAAACTTTGAGAGTTGCGTGAAAACACAGCGATATAGGGGAAGTTATGGGAGCTGTGCGAAAACGCAGCAATACAGGGGAAGGTATGAGAGGTGCGGGAAAACACTGCTTATAGGAGAAGTTATGAGACATGAGCGAAAACACAGCTAAAAAGGGGAAGGTATGCGAGGTGCATGAAAGCACGGCGATATAGGGGAAGCTATGAGAAGTGAGTGAAAACACTGTGATATAGTGGATGGTATGATAGGTGCATCAAAACACAGCGATATAGGGGAAGTTATGGGAGGTGCGAAAAAACAGTGATATAGTGGAAGGTATGAGAGGTGCGAGAAAACACGGCGACATTGGGGAAGGTATTGGAGGTGCGCGAAAACACGGCGATATAGGAGAAGGTATGAGAAGTGCATCAAAACACAGCGATATAGGGGAATCTGTGTGAGGTGTGCGATAACACAGCGATAAAGGGCAATGTATGAGAGGTGGGCGAAAACACATCCATATTGGGGATGTTATGGGAGGTGCGTGAAAACACAGCGATAGAGGGTAAGCTATGCGAGGTGCTCAAAAGCACGGCGATATAGGGGAAGGTATGAGAGGTGCGCGAAAACACTACGATATAGGGAATGCTATGCGAGGTGCGCAAAAGCAGAGCGATATAGGGGAAGTGGTGAGAGGTGTACGGGAACACAGCAATATAGGGGAAGGTATGAGGTCTGCAAAAACACGGCGATACACGGGAAGGTATGAAAGATGCGCAAAACACAGCATTATTGGGGAATCTATGGGAGGTGCACGAAGACACAGCGATATAGGAGAAGGAAAGAGAGGTGCATGAAAACACAGTGATATAGGGGAATCTACAAGAACTGAGCGAAAACACAGAGATATAGGGGAAGCTATAACAGCTAAGCGAAAACACAGCGATATAGGGGATGGTATGAGAGGTGCGCGCGAAAACATTGATATTTGGGAAGCTATGGGAGGTGCGGGAAAACACAACGATATCGGAGAAGCTATGAGAGGTGCGCAAAAACACGGGGACATAGGGGAAGGTATGAGAGGTGCGCAAAAACATGGCGATATAGGGGAAGCTATGGAAGGTGCACAAAAACACAGCAATATACGGGAAGTTATGGGAGGTGTCCGAAAACACAGTGCTACAGAGGAAGATATGAGATGTGTGTGAAAACAGAGCCATATTTTGAAAGGTATGAGAGGTGCGCGAAAATACAGCCATATTGGGGAAACTATGGGAGGTGAACGAAAACACAGTAATATAGGGAAAGCTCTGGGAGGTGCGCGAAAACACGGCGATATAGGGGAAGCTATAAGAGCTGAGCGAAAACACAGCGATATAGGGGAAAGTATCAGAGGTGCGCGAAAACACAATGACATTAGTGAGCCTATGCAAGGTGCGGGAAAACAGAGCGATATAGAGGAAGCTATGAGAGGTGCGTGAAAACACAGCGATATAGGCAAAGCTATGAGAGCTGCACGAAAACACAGTGATATGGGGAAGCTATGGGAGGTGTGTGAACGCACGGCGATATACGTGAAGTTATGAGAGGTGCGCGAAAACACGGTGATACAGGGGAATGTAAGAGAGATGAGCGAAAACACAGGTGAAAAGTGGAAGGTATGAGAGATGCACGAGAACACGGCGATATAGGGCAAGGTATGATAGGTGCATCAAAACACAGCCATATAGTGGAAGCTATGGGAGGTGTGCGAAAACACAGCGATATAGGAGAAACTAACAGAGGAGCACAAAAACACAGCAATATAGGGGAAGCTATGGGAGATGCGAGGAAACAGAGCGATGTAGGGGAAGCTATTGGAGGTGTGTAAAAACACAGCGACACAGGGGTAGGTATGAGAGGTGCATCAAAACACAGCAATATATGGGATTCTCTGTGAGAGGTGCGCGAAAACAGAGCCTTATATGGTAATGTATGAGAGGTGTACGAAAACACAGTGATATAAGGGAAGCTATGGGAGGTGCGAGAAAACACAGTAATATAGGGGAAGGTATGAGAGGTGTGCGAAAACACGGCTATACAGGGGAAGGTTTGAGAGATGCGCGAAAACACAGCGTTATTGGGGAATCTATGGGACGTGCATGAAAACACAGCAATATAGGGGAAGGAAAGAGCGGTGCATGAAAACACAGTGATATAGGGGAATTTACAAGAACTGAGTGAAAACACAGAGATATAGGGGAAGTTATAAGAGCGGAGCGAAAACACAGAGATACACAGGAAGCTATGGGAGATGTCCGAAAACACAGCGCTACAGGGGAACGTATGAGATGTGTGTGAAAACAGAGCCACATATTGAAAGGCATGAGAGGTGCATGAAAACACAGCGATAACGGGAAGGTATGGGAGGTTCACGAAAACACAGCGCTATAGGGGAATGTATGAGAGGTGCGCGGAAATAATACAATATCGGGGAAGGTATGTGAGGTGCGCAAAAACACAGTGATATAAGGGAAGCTATGGGAGCTGTGCGAAAAAACAGCGATATCGGGGAAGGTATGGGAGATGCGCAACAACACAGCGTTATTGGGGAATGTATGAGAGGTGAGCGAAAACATGGCAATTTAGGGGAAGCTATGGGCAGAGCGCAAAAACACGGCAATATAGGGGAAGGTACTAGAGGTGTGCGATAACAGCAATTTAGGGGAAGCTATGAGAGGTGCGCGAAAACACAGCAATATTGGGGAAGGTATTAGAGATGCGCGAAAACACAGCGATATAGAGGAAGGTATGAGAGGTGGTCGAATACATGGCGATGTACCGTGAAAAGACAGCGTGAAAAGACAGCGATATAGGGGAAGCTATGGGAGGTGCGCGAAAACATGGCGATATAGGGGAAGTTATTAAAGGTGCGCGAAAACACAATGACATTAGTGAGCCGATTGGAGGTGCGGGAAAACAGAGCGATATAGAGGAAACTTTGAGAGTTGCGTGAAAACACAGCGATATAGGGGAAGTTATGGGAGCTGTGCGAAAACACAGCAATACAGGGGAAGGTATGAGAGGTGCGGGAAAACACTGCTTATAGGAGAAGTTATGAGACATGAGCGAAAACACAGCTAAAAAGGGGAAGGTATGCAAGGTGCATGAAAGCACGGCGATATAGGGGAAGCTATGAGAAGTGAGTGAAAACACTGTGATATAGTGGATGGTATGGTAGGTGCATCAAAACACAGCGATATAGGGGAAGTTATGGGAGGTGCGAAAAAACAGTGATATAGTGGAAGGTATGAGAGGTGCGCGAAAACACAACGATATAGAGGAAGCTATGAGAGGTGGTCGAAAACATGGCGATGTATCGTGAAAAGACAGCGATATAGGGGAAGTTACGGGAGCTGTGCGAAAACGCAGCGATACAGGGGAATGTATGAGAGGTGCGGGAAAACACTGCTTATAGGAAAAGTTATGAGACGAGCGAAAACACAGCTAAAAAGGGGAAGGTATGCGAGGTGCATGAAAGCACGGCGATATAGGGGAAGCTATGAGAAGTGAGTGAAAACACAGCGATATAGTGGATGGTGTGATAGGTGCATCAAAACACAGCGATATAGGGGAAGCTATGGGAGGTGCGAGAAAACAGTGATATATTGGAAGGTATGAGAGGTGCGCGAAAACACGGCGACATTGGGGAAGGTATTGGAGGTGCGCGAAAACACGGCGATATAGGAGAAGGTATGAGAAGTGCATCAAAACAGGGCGATATAGGGGAATCTGTGTGAGGTGTGCGATAACACAGTGATAAAGGGCAATGTATGAGAGGTGGGCGAAAACACATCCATATTGGGGATGTTATGGGAGGTGCGTGAAAACACAGCGATAGAGGGGAAGCTATGCGAGGTGCTCGAAAGCACAGCGATATAGGGGAAGGTATGAGAGGTGCGCGAAAACACAACGATATAGGGAATGCTATGAGAGGTCTGCAAAAACACGGCGATACACGGGAAGGAATGAGAGATGCGCGAAACTCAGCATTATTGGGGAATCTATGGGAGGTGCACGAAAATACAGCAATATAGGGGAAGGAAAGAGAGGTGCATGAAAACACAGTGATATAGGGGAATCTACAAGAACTGAGCGAAAACACAGAGATATAGGGGAAGCGATAACAGATGAGCAAAAACACAGCGATATAGGGGATGGTCTGAGAGGTGCGCGCCAAAACATTGATATTTGGTAAGCTATGGGAGGTGCGGGAAAACACAACGATATCGGAGAAGCTATGAGAGGTGCGCAAAAACACGGGGACATAGGGGAAGGTATGAGAGGTGCGCAAAAACATGGCGATGTAGGGGAAGCTATGGAAGGTGCACAAAAACACAGCGATATACGGGAAGCTATGGGAGGTGTCCGAAAACACAGCGCTACAGAGGAAGATATGAGATGTGTGTGAAAACAGAGCCATATTTTGAAAGGTATGAGAGGTGCGCGAATATACAGCCATATTGGGGAAACTATGGGAGGTGAACGAAAACACAGTGATATAGGGAAAGCTCTGGGAGGTGCGCAAAAACACGGCGATATAGGGGAAGCTATAAGAGCTGAGCGAAAACACAGCGATATAGGGGAAAGTATCAGAGGTGCGCGAAAACACAATGACATTAGTGAGCCTATGCGAGGTGCGGGAAAACAGAGCGATATAGAGGAAGCTATGAGAGGTGCATGAAAACACAGCGATATAGGCGAAGCTATGAGAGCTGCACGAAAACACAGTGATATGGGGAAGCTATGGGAGGTGTGCGAACGCACGGCGATATACATGAAGGCATGAGAGGTGCGCGAAAACACGGTGATACAGGGGAATGTAAGAGAGATGAGCGAAAACACAGGTGAAAAGTGGAAGGTATGAGAGGTGCGCGAGAACACGGCGATATAGGGCAAGGTATGATAGGTGCATCAAAACACAGCCATATAGTGGAAGCTATGGGAGGTGCGCGAAAACACAGCGATATAGGAGAAACTAACAGAGGAGCACAAAAACACAGCAATATAGGGGAAGCTATGGGAGGTGCGAGAAAACAGAGCGATATAGGGGAAGCTATTGGAGGTGTGTAAAAACACAGCGACACAGGGGTAGGTATGAGAGGTGCATCAAAACACAGCAATATATGGGATTTTCTGTGAGAGGTGCGCGAAAACAGAGCTTTATATGGTAATGTATGAGAGGTGTACGAAAACACAGCGATATAGGGGAAGCTATGGGAGGTGCGAGAAAACATAGTGATATAGGGGAAGGTATGAGAGGTGCGCAAAAACACGCCAATGTAGGGGAATGTATGAGAGGTGCTCGGAAACAGCAATATAGGGGAATCTGTGGGAGGTGTGCGAAAACACAGAGATAAAAAGCAACTTATGAGAGGTGGGCGAAAACACAGCCATATTGGGGATGTTATGGGAGGTGCGCGAAAACACAGTGACAGAGGGGAAGCTATGCGAGGTGCTCGAAAACATGGCAATATAGGGGAAGGTATGAGAGGTGTGCGAAAGCACGGCTATACAGGGGAAGGTATGAGACGTGCGCGAAAAAACAGCGTTATTGGGGAATCTATGGGACGTGCACGCAAACACAGCGATATAGGGGAAGGAAAGAGAGGTGCATGAAAACACAGTGATATAGGGGAATCTACAAGAACTGAGTGAAAACACAGAGATATAGGGGAAGTTATAACAGCTGAGCGAAAACACAGAGATATACAGGAAGCTATGGGAGGTGTCCGAAAACACAGCGCTACAGGGGAACGTATGAGATGTGTGTGAAAACAGATCATATTTTGAAAGGTATGAGAGGTGCACGAAAACACAGCGACAACGGGAAGGTATGGGAGGTTCGCAAAAACACAGCGCTATAGGGGAATGTATGCGAGGTGCGCGAAAACAATACAATATCGGGGAAGGTATGTGAGGTGCGCAAAAACACAGTGATATAGGGGAAGCTATGGGAGCTGTGCGAAAAAACTGCGATATCGGGGAAGGTATGGGAGATGCGCAACAACACAGCGCTATTGGGGAAGGTACGAGAGGTTTGCGAAAACAGCAATTTAGGGGAAGCTATGAGAGGTGCGCGAAAACACAGCAATATTGGGGAAGGTATTAGAGGTGCGTGAAAACACAGCGATATAGAGGAAGGTATGAGAGGTGGTCGAAAACATGGCGATGTATCGTGAAAAGACAGCGTGAAAAGACAGCGATATAGGGGAAGCTATGGGAGGTGCGCGAATACACGGCGATATAGGAGAAGTTGTGAGAGGGGCGCGAAAACACAATGATATGGGGAAGGTATGAGTGGTGTGCGAACCCACGGCGATACAGAGGAAGGTATGAGAGGTGCACGAAAAAACAGCGTTATTGGGGAAACAATGGGAGGTGCACGGAAACAGCGATATAGGGGAAGCTCTGGGAGGTGCGTGAAAACACGGTGATATACGGGAAGCTATAAGAGCTGAGCGAAAACACAACTATAGAGGGGAAGCTATGGGAGGTTCGTGAAAACACAGCGATATAGAGGAAGTTATGAGAGGTGCATGAAAACACAACCATATTCGGGAATGTATGGGAGGTCTGCGAAAACACAGCAGTAAGGGGAAGCTATGGCAGGTGTACGAAAACACGGTGATACAGGGGAAGGTATGAGTGGTGCGCGAAAAAACAGCGTTGTTGGGGAAACAATGGGAGGTGCACGAAAACAGCGATATAGGGGAAGCTCTGGGAGGTGCGCGAAAACACGACAATATAGGGGAAGCTATAAGAGCTGAGCGATAACACAGCGATATAGGGGAAGGTGTCAGAGGTGCACGAAAACACAATGACATTAGTGAGCCTATGGGAGGTGTGGAAAAACAGAGCGATATAGAGGAAGCTATGAGAGGTGCGCGAAAACACAGCGATATAGGCGAAGCTATGGGAGGTGTGCTGAAATGCAGAGTGACAGGGCAAGGTATGAGAGGTGCGCAAAAGCACAGCCATATTGGGGAAGGTATGGGAGGTGCACGAAAACACCGCGATATGGGGGAAATCTATGAGAGGTGCACGAAAACATTGCAATATAGGGGCAGCTATGGGAGGTGCGCGAAAACACAACAATATTGATGAAGGTATTGGAGATGCCCGAAAACACAGTGAGAAAGCAGAATGTATGAAAGGTGCGGCAAAACATTGCAATATAGGGGAAGTTATATGAGATGAGCGAAAACACAGCTAAAAAGGGGAAGGTATGAGAGGTGAGCGAATACACGGCGATAGAGGGGGAGCTATGAGAGGTGCTCAAAAACAGGGCGATACAGGGTAAGGTATGAGATGTGCGCGAAAACACTGCCATATTGGGGAATATATGGGAGGTGCGGGACAGCACAGCAGTAAGGGGAAGCTATGGGAGGTGTGCGAAAACACGGCAATAAAGGGCAACGTATGAGAGGTGCGCGAAAACACAGCCATATTGGAGAAGCTGTGGGAGGTGCGGGATAACTCAGCAGTAAGGGGCAGCTATGGGAGGTGCTCGAAAACACGGCGATATAGGGGAAGGTATGAGTGGTGCGCGAGAAAACAGCGTTATTGGGGAAACAATGGGAGGTGCACGAAAACAGCGATATAGGGGAAGCTCTGGGAGGTGCGCGAAAACACAGCGATCTAGGGGAAGGTATCAGAGGTGCGCGAAAACACAATGACATTAGTGAGCTTATGGGAGGTGCGGGAAAACAGAGCAATATAGAGGAAGCTATGATCGGTGTGCGAAAACAATGTGATACGGGGGAAGGTATGAGAGGTGCGGGAAAACACTGCGATATAGGGGAAGTTATGAGAGATGAGCGAAAACACAGCTAAAAAGGGGAAGGTATGAGAGGTGCGCGAAAGCACGGCGATATAGGGGAAGCTATGAGAGGTGAGTGAAAACACTGCGATATAGTGGAAGGTATGATAGGTGCATCAAAACACAGCGATATAGGGGAAGCTATGGGAGGTGCGCGAAAACGCAGTGTTATTGGGAAACTATGGGAGGTGCATGAAAACACAACAATATAGTGGAAGCTCTGGGAGGTGTGTGAAAACACGACGATATAGGGGAAGCTATAAGAGCTGAGTGAAAACACAGCGATAGAGGGGAAGATATGGGAGGTGCAGGAAAACACAGCAGTATGGGGAAGCTATGGGAGGTGTGAGAAAACACGGCGATAAAGGGCAACGTATGAGAGGTGCGCGAAAACACAGCCATATTGGGGAAACAATGGGTGGAGCACGAAAACAGCGATATAGGGGAAGCTATGAGAGGTGCTCGAAAACACGGAGATATAGGGGAAGGTATGAGAGGTGTGCGAAAGCCCGGCGATACAGGGAAAGTTATGAGAGGTGCGCGAAAACACAGTCATATTGGGGTAAATATGGGAGGTGCACGAAAGCACAGCGATATAGGGAAATCTCTGGGAGGTGCTCGAAAACACGGCAATATAGGGGAAGGCATGAGAGGTGCGCGAAAACACGGCGATACAGGGGAAGGTATGAAAGATGCGCGAAAAACAGCGTTATTGGGGAATCTATGGGAGGTGCACGAAAACACAGCGATATAGGGGAAGGAAAGAGAGGTGCATGAAAACACAGTGATATAGGGAAATCCACAAGAACTGAGTGAAAACACAGAGATATAGGGGAAGCTATAAGAGCTGAGCGAAAACACAGAGATATACAGGAAGCTATGGGAGGTGTCCGAAAACACAGTGCTACAGGGGAAGGTATGAGATGTGTGTGAAAACAGAGCCATATTTTGAAAGGTATAGGAGGTGCACGAAAACACAACGATAACGGGAAGGTATGGGAGGTTCGCGAAAATACAGCACTATAGGCGAATGTATGAGAGGTGCCCGAAAACAATACAATATCGGGGAAGGTATGCGAGGTGTGCAAAAACACAGTGATACAGGGGAAGCTATGGGAGCTGTGCGAAAAAACAGCGATATCGGGGAAGGTATGGGAGATGCACAACAACACAGCGCTATTGGGGAAGGTATGAGAGGTGAGCGAAAACATGGTGATTTAGGGGAAGCTATGTGAAGAGCGCAAAAACACGGCAATATAGGGGAAGGTACGAGAGGTGCGCGAAAAAATTACAATATAGCGGCAGCTGTGGGAGGTATGCGAAAACACAGCAATATTGGGGAAGGTATTAGAGGTGCGCGAAAACACAGCAATATAGAGGAAGGTATGAGAGGTGCTCGAAAACATGGCGATGTACGGGAATGCATGAGAGGTGCGCGAAAACACGGCGATATAGGAGAATGTATGAGAGGATAGTGAAAAGACAGCGATATAGGGGAAGCTATGGGAGGTGCGCGAATACACGGCGATATAGGAGAAGTTATGAGAGGGGCGCGAAAACACAGTGATATGGGGAATCTATGAGTGGTGTGCAAACCCACGGCGATACAGGGGAAGGTATGAGAGGTGCCGGAAAACACAGCAGTATGGGGAAGCTATGGGAGGTGTGCGAAAACACAGCGATAAAGGGCAACGTATGAGAGGTGCGCAAAAACACAGCCATATTGGGGAAACAATTGGAGGAGCACGAAAACAGCGATATAGGGGAAGCTATGAGATGTGCTCGAAAACACAGCGATATAGGGGAAGGTTTCAGAGGTGAGCGAAAACACAATGACATTAGTGAGCCTATGGGAGGTGTGGGAAAACAGAGCGATATAGAGGAAGCTATGACAGGTGCGCGAAAAAACAGCGATATAGGCGAAGCTATGGGAGGTGTGCAAAAACGCAGTGATACAGGGGAAGGTATGAGAAGTGTGTGAAAACAGAGCCATATTTTGAAAGGTATGAGAGGTGCACGAAAACAGCGATATAGGGGAAGCTCTGGGAGGGGCAGACATGGGAGGTGTGCGAAAACACAGCAATATTGGTGAAGGTATTGGAGGTGCCCAAAAACACAGCGAGAAAGGGGAATGTATGAGAGGTGCGGAAAAACATTGCGATATAGGGGAATTTATGAGAGGTGAGCGAGTACACAGCTAAAAAGGGGAAGGTATGAGAGGTGCACGAAAACACGGCGATATAGGGGAAGCTATGGGAGGTGCGCGAAAACACGATGATATGGGGAAGTTATGAGAGCTGCGTGAAAACACAATGACATGGGGAAGCTATGGGAGGTGCGAGAAAACAGAGCGATATAGGGGAAGTTATTGGAGGTGTGTAAAAACACAGCGATACAGGGGAAGGTATGAGAGGTGCATCAAAACACAGCAATATAGGGGAAGTTATGGGAGGTGCGTGAAAACACAGCAATATTGGGGAATGTATTGGAGGTGCCTGAAAACACAGCAAAATAGAGGAAGGTATGAGAGGTGCTCGAAAACACGCCGATGTAGGGGAATGTCTGAGAGGTACGCGAAAAAACGGCGATACAGGGGAAGGTATGAGAAGTGCATCAAAACACAGCGATATAGGGGAAGCTGTGGGAGGTGTGTGAAAACAGCAATAAAGGGCAACATATGAGAGATGGGCTAAAACACAGCCATATTGGGGATGTTATGGGAGGTGCGCGAAAACACATCGATAGAGGGGAAGGAAAGAGAGGTGCATGAAAACACAGTGATATAGGGGAATCTACAAGAACTGAGCGAAAACACAGAGATATAGGGGAAGCTATAACAGCTGAGCGAAAACACAGCGATATAGGGGATGGTATGAGAGGTGCGCGCAAACACATTGATATTTGGGAAGCTATGGAAGGTGCACAAAAACACTGTGAAAAAGGGGAATATATGAGAGGTGCGGGAAAACACTGCGATATAGGGGAAGTTATCAGAGCTGCGTGAAAACACGGCGATATAGGGGAATGTAAGAGAATTGAGCGAAAACACAGCGATATAGGGGAAGCTATTGGAGGTGTGCAAAAACACAGCGATACAGGGGAAGGTATGAGAGGTGCGCAAAAACACAGCCATATGGGGGAAGGTATGGGAGGTGCACGAAAACACAGCAATATAGGGGAATCTGTGAGAGGTGCGCAAAAACAGAGCCATGCAGGGGAAGGTATGAGAGGCGTACGAAAACACAGCAATATAGGGGAAGCTATGGAAGGTGCATGAAAACACTGCGAAATAGGGGAATCAACGAGAGGTGCGCAAAAACACTGCGATATAGGGGAAGCTATGAGAGATGAGCGAAAACACAGCTAAAAAGGGAGAGGTATGAGAAGTGCACGAAAACACAGCGATATAGGCGAAGCTATGGGAGGTGCGAGAAAACACAGCGATATAGGGGAAACTAACAGAGGTGCATCAAAACACAGCGATATAGGGGAAGCTCTGGGAGGTGCGTGAAAACAAAACGATATAGGGGAAGCTATTGGAGGTGTGCAAAAACACAGCGATACAGGGTAACGTATGAGAGGGGCGCAAAAACACAGCCATATTGGGGAAGGTATAGGAGGTGCACGAAAACACAGCAATATAAGGGAAGCTGAGGGAGGTGTGCAAAAACACGGGGACATAGGGGAAGGTATGGGAGGTGCGCAAAAACATGGTGATATACGTGAAGCTGTGGAAGGTGCATGATATACAGGAAGCTATGGGAGGTGTCCGAAAACACGGCGCTACAGGGGAAGGTATGAGATGTGTGTGAAAACAGAGCCATATTTTGAAAGGTATGGGAGGTGCACGAGAACACAGCGATAACGAGAAGTTTTGGGAGGTGCGTGAAAACACAGTGATATAGGGGAAGTTGTGGGAGCTGCGCGAAAAAACAGCGATATCGGGGAAGGTATGGGAGATGCGCAACAACACAGCACTATTGGGGAAGATATGAGAGGTGAGCGAAAACATGGCGATTTAGGGGAATGTATGAGAGGTGCATGAAAATACATCGATATAGGGGAAGCTATGGGAAGAGTGCAAAAACACGGCAATATAGGGGAAGGTACGAGAGGTGCGTGAAATCGGCAATTTAGGGGAAGCTATGGGAGGTGCTCGAAACTCAGCAATATTGAGGAAGGTATGAGAGGTGCTTCAAAACATGGCTATGTACGTGAATGTATGAGAGGTGCGCCGAAACACGGCAATATAGGGGAATGTATGAGAGGATCGCGAAAACACAGTGATATGGGGAAGCTATGAGTGGTGTGCGAACACACGGCCATACAGGGGAACGGATGATAGGTGCGCGAGAAAACAGCGATATAGGGGAAGCTCTGGGAGGTGCGCGAAAGCAGGCGATATAGGTGAAGCTATAAGAGCTGAGCGAAAACAGAGCGATAGAGAGGAAGCTATGGGAGGTGCAGGAAAACACCTCTCATACCTTCCCCTTTTTTGCTGTGTTATCGCGCACCTCTCATAGCTTCCCCTCTATTGCAGTGTTCTCGTGCACCTCTCATAGGTTTCTATATATTGCAATATTTTCGCACACCTCTCATAACTTCCCCCAAATCGTTGTGTTTTCATGCACCTCTCGTAGCTTCCCCTATATCGCCGTGTTTTCGCGCACCTCGCATAGCTTCACTTCCACTACTATGTTTTCGCACACCTCTTATACATTCTCCATATATCGCCATGCTTTCACGCACCTCCCATAGCTCCCCCTATATTGCTGTGTTGTCTCACACCACTCATACCTTCCCCGTTCTTGCTCTGTTTTCATGCACCTCCCATAGCTTCCCACATTTCACTGTGTTTTCGCGCACCTCTCATTCTTTAACTATATCGCTGTGTTTTCGCACACCTTTCGTAGCTTCCCCTATATCAATGTGTTTTCGGGCACCTCCCATAGCTTCCTCTATATCGCTGTGTTATCGCGCACCTCTCATATGTTCCACTCTATCACTGTGTTCTCGTGCACCTCTCATAGCTTTCCATATATTGCAATGTATTCGCGCACGTATCATAGCTTCCCCCAAATAGCAGTGTTTTAACACACCTCGCATAAATTCCCCTATATCGCCGTGTTTTCACGCACCTCCCAAACCTTCCACTCTATCGCTGTGTTTTTGCTCACCTCTGATAGCTTTGCCTGTTTCGCCATGTTCTCGCACACCTCTCATACCTTCACGTATATCGCCGTGTTTTTGCGCACCTCCCATAGCTTCCCCTATATCGCTGTGTTTTCACGCACCTCTGATCCCTTTCCCCATATCACTGATTTCGTGCACCCTCCAAGGCTTCCTCTATATCGCTGTGCTTTCACTCACCTCTCATAGCTTCCCCTATATCACCGTGTTTTCGCGCACATCTCATATCTTCTCCTATATTGCTGTGTCATCAAGCAGCTCTCATAACTTCCCCTATATCGCTCCATTTTTGCGCACCTCTCATACTTTCCCTATATCATCGTGTTTTCACTCAGCTCCCATAGCTTCCCATATATCGCTGTGCTTTCACGTGCTTGTCATACCTTCCCCTTTATCGACATGTTTTCGCGCACCTCCCATATCTTCCCATATATCGCCGTGCTTTCGCGCACCTCCCATATCTTCCCATATATCGCCGTGCTTTCGCGTGCTTGTCATACCTTCCCCTTTATCGACATGTTTTCGCGCACCTCCCATATCTTCCCATATATCGCCGTGCTTTCGCGCACCTCCCATATCTTCCCATATATCGCCGTGCTTTCGCGTGCTTGTCATACCTTCCCCTTTATCGACATGTTTTCGCGCACCTCCCATATCTTCCCATATATCGCCGTGCTTTCGCGCACCTCCCATAGCTTCACCTACATCGCTGTGTTTTCGCGCACCTCTCATACTTCCCCTATATCGCTGTCTTTTCGCGCACATCCCATAGCATCATCTTTATCGCTGTGCTATTGCTCACCTCTCATAGCTTCCCCTATATCGCTGTGTTTTCGTGCACCTCTCATGTCTTCACCTATATCGCTATGTTTTCGCTCCTCTCATTACTTCCCTTATATCGCTATGTTTTCTCGCACCTCTGATACATTCCCCTGTATCGCAGTGTTCTCGCGCACCTCTCATACCTTCCCCTATATCACTGTGTTTTCGTACACCTCTCATACCTTCCTCTATATCGATGTTTTTTCACGCACCTCTCGTAGCTTCCCCTATATCGATGTGTTTTCGCACACCACTCATACCTTCCCCTATATCGCTGTGTTTTCGCGCACCTCTCATGGCTTCCCGCTTACCACTGTCTTTTCGCGCACCTCTCATACATTCCCCTATATTGCCCTGTTTTCATGCATCTCCCATAGTTTGCCATATATCGCCGTGTTTTCGCGCACTTCTCATACCTTCCCCATTTTTGCTGTGTTATAGCACACCTCTCATAGCTACCCCTCTATTGCAGTGTTCTCGTGCACCTCTCATAACTTCCCTCAATTAGCTGTGTTTTTGCGCACCTCTCATAGCTTCCCCTATATCGCCATGCTTTCACACCTCCCATAGCTCCCCCTATATTGCTGTGTTTTCTCACACCACTCATACCTTCCCCTTTCTTGCTCTGTTTTCATGCACCTCCCATAGCTTCCCATATTTCGCTGTGTTTTCGCGCACCTTTCATACCTTAACTATATCGCTGTGCTTTCGCGCACCTCTCTTAGCTTCCCGTATATCGCTGTGTTTTTGCACACTTTGCATACCTTCCCCTATATCGTTGTGTTTTCGCACACCTCTCATACCTTCCACTATATCGATGTTTTTTCACGCACCTCTCGTAGCTTCCCCTATATCGATGTGTTTTCGCGCACCTCTCATGGCTTCCCGCTTACCACTGTCTTTTCGCGCACCTCTCATACATTCCCCTATATTGCCCTGTTTTCATGCATCTCCATAGTTTGCCATATATCGCTGTGCTTTTGTGCACCTTTCGTAGCTTCCCCTATATCGATGTGTTTTCGGGCACCTCCCATAGCTTCCTCTATACTGTGTGTTATCGCGCACCTTTCATAGGTTCCCGTCTATCACTGTGTTCTCGTGCACCTCTCATAGATTTTCATATATTGCAATCTATTCGCGCACCTCTCATAGCTTCCCCCAAATGGCAGTGTTTTCGCGCACCTCTCATAGCTTCCCCCATGCCGTCGTGTTTACGCACACCTTGCATAAATTCCCCTATATCGCCGTGTTTTCATGCACCTCCCAAACCTTCCGTTCTATCACTGTGTTTTTGCTCACCTCTGATAGCTTTGCCTGTATCGCCCTGTTTTTGCGCACCTCCCATAGATTCACCTATATCACTGTGTTTTCGTGCACTTATCATACCTTCCCCTATATCGCTGTGGTTTCACGCACCTCCAATACAGTCCCCTATATCGCTGTGTTTTCGCGCACCTCCCAAGGTTTCCCCTATATCGCTGTGTTTTCGCGCACCTCCCAAGGTTTCCCCTATATCGCTGTGTTTTCACGCACCTCTCATATAGCTTCCCCTATAGCACCGTGTTTTCGCGCACATCTCATATCTTCTCCTATATCGCTGTGTCATCAAGCAGCTCTCATAACTTCCCCTACATTGCTATGTTTTGGCGCACCTCTCATATCTTCTCCTATATCGCCGTGCTTTCACGCACCTCCCATAGCTTCCCCTATATTGCTGTGTTTTCTCACACCTCTCATACCTTCCGCTATATCGCTGTGTTTTCACTCACCTCACATAGCTTCCCCTATATCACTGTGTTTTCGCGCACCTCTCATACCTTCCCCTATATCGCAGTGTTTATCGCACCTCCCATACATTCCTCTATATCGCTGTGTTTTCGCGTACCTCCCATAGCTTCCCCTGTATCGCTGTGTTTCCACGCACCTCTCATCCCTTCCCCTATATCACAGTGTTTTCACGCACTTCTCATGCCGTCCCCTACATCGCTGCATTTTCGCGCACCTCTCATCGCTTCCCTTATATCGACGTGTTTTCAAGCACCTCTCACACCTTTATGTATATTGCTGTGTGTTCACGCACCTCCCATAGCTTCCCCTATATCAGTGTTTTCTTGCGCACCTCTCATACCTTGCTCTATATCGCCGTGCTATCGCGCACCTCTAATAGCTTTCCCTATATCGCTGTGTTTTCTCGCACCTCGCATAGCTTCCCCTATATCGCCGTGTTTTCGCGCATCTCTCATAACTTCCCCTATATCGCTGTGTTTTTGCGCATCTCACATAGCTTCCCATATATCGCCGTGTTTTTGCGCATCTCTCATAGCTTCCCCCATATCGATGTGTTTTTGCGCACCTCTCATACCTGCCTCTATATCGCTGTGTATTCGCACTTATCTCATATCTTCTCCTATATCGCTGTGTCATCAAGCAGCTCTCATAACTTACCCTATATTGCTCAGTTTTCACACATCTCCCATAGCTTCCCCTATGTCGCTGTACTCTCGTGCACCTCTCATCACCTCCTCTATATCGCCCTGTTTTCACGGAACTCCCATAGCTTCCCATTTTTTGCCATGTTTTCGCGCCCCTCTCATAGATTCCCCCAAATCGCTATGTTTTTGCGCACCTCTCATAGCTTCTCCTATATCGCCGTGCTTTCACGCACCTCCTAGAGCTTCCCATTTATCGCCGTGTTTTCGCGCACCTCTCATAGATTCCCGCAAAAAGCTGTGTTTTTGCGCACCTCTCTTGGCTTCCCCTATATCGCCGCGTTCTGGCGCACCTCTCAAACCTTCCGCTATATCGCTGTGTTTTCACGCACCTCTCATACCTTCCACTATATCGCTGTGTTTTCACGCACCTCTCATACCTTCCCCTATTATCAGAGGTGCACGAAAACACAGCGACATATGGGAAGCTATGAGAGGTGCACAAAAACATTGCAATATATGGGAAGCTATGAGATGTGCGCGAAAACATGGCAATATATGGGAAGCTATGGGAGGTGCATTAAATCAGGGAGATATAGGGGAAGTTATGAGAGGTGTGACAAAACACAGTGATACAGGGAAAGCTATGGGAGGTGCGCGAAAACACAGCGATATGGTGGAAGTTATCAGAGGTGCAGGAAAACATGGCGATATAGGGAAATGTATAAGAGGTGCACAGAAACACAGCTATATAGGGGATGGTATGAGAGGTGCACGAAAACACAGCGATGTAGGGGTAGCTATGAGAAGTGCGCAAAAACATCGCAATATATGTCAACCTATGAGAGGTGTGCGAAAACAGCAATATAGCTGAAGCTATGGGAGGTATGCAAAAACACAGCAATATAGGGAAAGCTATGAGAGCTGCTTGATAACACAGTGATATAGGGGAAGATATGAGACGTACAGGAAAACACGGCAATATAGGGGAAGCTATGGGTAGTGTGCGAAAACACAGCCATACAGGGGAAGTTATAAGAGGTGTGTGAAAACACAGCCATATTGGGGAAGGTATGGGAGGTGCACGAAAACACAGCAATACATAGGAAGGTATGAGAGATGAGCGAAAACACAGCCATAATGGGGAAGTTATGGAAGGTGAGCGAAAACACAGCGATATAGGGGAAGTTATGAGAGGTGCATGAAACACGTCGATATAGGGGTAGCTATGAGAGATGAGCGAAAAGTCAGCTAAAAAGGGGAAGGTATGAGAGGTGCGCGAAAACACAACAATGTAGGGGAAGCTATGCCAGCTGCGCGAAAACTTGGCAATAAAGAGGAAGCTATGGGAGCTGTGTGAAAACACTGCGATATAGCAAAATGTATGAGAGGTGCACGAAAATTCTGCGATGTAGGGGAATCTATGAGAGGTTTGCAAAAACATCACAATATAAGCTATGAGAAGTGTGCGAAAACAGCGATATAGCGGAAGCTGTGGGAGGTATGCTACAACACAGCAATATAGAGTAAGATGTGAGAGGTGCACGAAAACACGGCAATATAGGGGAAGCTATGGGTAGTGTGCGAAATCACAGCGATATAGGGGAAGGGATGAGAGGTCCGTGAAAACACAGCGATATATGGAAAGCTATGTGAGGTGCGTCAAACACAGCAATTTAGGGGAAGCTATGAGAGGTGCGCGAAAACATCGCAATATATGGCAAGCTACGAGAGGTGTGCGAAAACAGCGATATGGCGGAAGTTATGGGAGGTACACGAAAACACAGCAATATAGGGGAAGCTATGGGAAGTGCGAAAAAACACAGCAATATAGGGGAAGCTATGGGAGGTGCGCGAGAACACAGTGATAAGGGGAAGGTATGGGAGGTGCGAGAAAACACAGCACTATAGTGGAATATATGAGAAGTGCGCGAAAACACGGCGATATAGAGGAAGCTATGTGAGGTGCGCGGAAACTGAGCAATATATGGGAAGGTATGGTACGTGAGAGAAAACACAGCGATATAATGGAAGGTATGGGAGGTGCGCAAAAACACGGAGATGTAGGAGAATGTATGAGAGGTGCGCGAAAACAAGGTGATACAGGGGAAGTTATGAGATGTGAGCGAAAACACAGCTATATAGGGGAAGCTATGGGAGGAGCTCAAAAACACAGCGATATAGGGGAAGGTATGGGAGGTGCCCGAAGACACAGTGATATAGGCGAAGCTAAGGGATCTGCACGAAAACACTGCAATATACGTGAAGGTATGAGAGTTGCAAGAAAACATGTCGATATAGGGGAAGGTATGAGGGATGAGCGAATACTCAGCTAAAAAGGGGAAGGTGTGAGAGGTGTGCGAGAACACGGCGATATAGGCAAAGCTATGAGAGGTCAGCAAAAACAGCGATATAGGGCAAGGTATGAGAGGTGCGCGAAAACACAACGATATAGGGGAAGCGATGCGAGGTGCGTGAAAACACTGAGATATAGGGGAAACAATGAGAGATGCGTGAAAACACAGCAATAAGAGGAAGTTATCAGAGATGCGCGGAAACCCAGCTATATAGGGGATGGTATGAGAGATAAACAAAAACACAAATAAAAGCGGGAAGGTATGAAAGGTGCACGAAAACTCGGCGATATAGGGGAAGCTATGAGAGGCGCGTAAAAACGCAGCAATCTATGGGAAGCTATGGGAGGTGCGCGATAACAGAGCGATATTGGGGAAGTTATGAGGGGTGCGAGAAAACACAGCGATATAGGGGAAGCTATAGGAGGTGCGTGAAAACACAGCAATACAGGGGAAGTTATAAGAGGTGCGTGAAACACGTAGATATAGGGGAAGCTATGAGAGGTGCGCGGAAACATGGCTATATAGGGGAATGTATGCGAGGTGCACGAAAACACAGTGATATAGGGAACGGTATGAGAGTTGCACGAGAGTACAGCGACATAGGGGAATCTACGGGAGGTGCGTGAAAATACAGCGATATACAGGAAGGTATGAGAGGTGCGCGAAAAGACAGTGATATGGGGTAAGCTATGAGAGGTGCGCGAAAGCACAGCGATATAGGAGAAGTTATCAGAGGTGCGCGAAAACATGGCGATAAAGGGGAATGTATCAGACGTTGAGCGGAAACATGGCTATATAGGGGATGGTATGACAGATAAGCGAATACACAACTAAAAAAGGGAAAGTATGAAACGTGCACGAAAACACGGCGATATAAGGGAAGCTATGAGAGGTGTGCGAAAACGCAGCGATCTATGGGAAGCTATGGGAGGTCTGCCATAACAGAGCGATATAGGGGAAGGTATGAGGGGTGCGAGAAAACACAGTGATATAAGGGAAGCTATGGGAGGTGCGCGAAAACACAGTTATATAGTGGAAGTTATCAGAGGTGAACGAAAATATGGCGATATAGGGGAATGTATGAGAGGTGCGCGGAAACACGGCTAAGTAGGGGATGGGATGAGAGGTGCGCGAAAACACAGCGATGTAGGGGAAGCTATGGGAACTGTGCAAAAACATCGCAATATATGGCAAGCTATGAGAGGTGTGCGAAAACAGCGATATAGCTGAAGCTATGGGAGGTACACGACAACCTAGCAATATGGGGGAAACTATGAAAGCTGCTTGATAACACAGCGATATAGGGGAAGATATGAGACGTACAGGAAAACATGGCGATATAGGGGAAGGTTTGAGAGGTGTGCAAAAACACAATTATATTGGGGAAGCTATGGGACGAGTGTGAAAACACAGCAATACATGGGAAGGTATGAGAGATGCGCAAAAACACAGCCATAATGGGGAACCTATGGGAGGTGAGCGAAAACACAGTGATATAGGGGAAGGTTTGAGAGGTGTGCAAAAACACAATTATATTGGGGAAGCTATGGCAGGTGCACGAAAACACAGCGATATAGGAGAAGTTATGAGAGGTGCGTGAAACACGTCGATATAGGGGCAGGTATGAGAGATGAGCGAAAACACAGCGATGTAGGTGAAGCTATGAGAAGTATGCAAAAACATCGCAATATATGGCAAGCTATGAGAGGTGTGCGAAAACAGCGATATGGCGGAAGTTATGGGAGGTACACGAAAACACAGCAATACAGGGGAAGTTATGAGAGGTGCGCGAAAACACAGCCGTATTGGGGAAGGTACGGGAGGTGCGCAAAAACACAGCGATAAGGGGAAGGTATGGGAGGTGTGAGAAAACACAGTACCATAGTAGAATATATGAGAAGTGCGCGAATACGCGGCGATATAGAGGAAGCTATGGGAGGAGCGCGGAAACTGAGCAATTTCTGGGAAGGTATGTGACATGCGAGAAAACACAGCGATATAGTGGAAGGTATGGGAGGTGCGCAAAAACACAGTGATATAGGCGAGGCTAAGGGATGTGCACAAAAACACAGTGATATACGTGAAGGTATGAGAGTTGTGTGAAAACACGTCGATATAGGGGAAGGTATGAGGGATGAGTGATACTCAGCTAAAAAGGGGAAGGTGTGAGAGGTGCGCGAGAACACGGCGACATAGGCAAAGCTATGAGAGGTCATCAAAAACACAGCGATATAGGGAAAGGTATGAGAGGTGCGTGAAAACACAACGATATAGGGGATGCTCTACAAGGTGCGCGAAAGCACAACGATATAGGGAAAGTGATGGGGGTGCACGAGAACACAGCGACATAGGGGAAGCTATGGGAGGTGCATGAAAACACAGCCATATGAGGAAGGTATGAGAGGTGCACTAAAACACAGCAATATGGGGGAAGGTATGAGAGGTCTGCGAAACCACGGCGATACAGTGGTAGGTATGAGAGGTGCGCGAAAAGACAGTGATATGCGGAAAGCTATGAGAGGTGCACGAAAACACAGCGATATAGGGGAAGGTATGAGAGGTGCACGAAAACATGGCAATATAGGGGAACGTGTGCGAGGTGCGCGAAAACACAGAAATAAGGAGAAGCTATGAGAGGTGCGCGATAACAGAGCGATATAGGGGAAGCTATGAGAGGTGTGTGAAAACAGCGATATAGCAGATGCTATGGGTGGTACGCGACAACATTGCAATATAGGGGAAGCTGTGAGAGCTGCTTGATAACATAGAGATATAGGGGAAGATATGAGAGGTACAGGAAAACACAGCGATATAGGGGAAGGTGTGAGAGGTGTGAAAAACACAATGATATCGGGGAAGCTATGGGAGGTGTTCGAAAACACAGCAATACATAGGAAAGTATGAGAGATGCGCGAAAACACAGCCATAATGGGAAATCTATGGAAGGTGCGCAAAAACACAGCGTTAAGGGGAAGGTATGGTAGGTGTGCAAAAACATAGCGCTATAGAGGAAGCTATGAAAGGTGCGCAAAAACATCGCAATATATGGCAAGCTATGAGATTTGAGCGAAAACAGCGATATAGCGGAAGCTATGGGAGGTATGCTACAACACAGCAATACAGGGGAAGATATGAGAGGTGCAGGAAAACTGGGCGATATACGGGAATCTATAAGAGGTGAGCGAAAACACAGCGATATAGGGGAAGTTATGAGAGGTGCGTGAAAACACGACGATATAGGGGAAGGTATGCGAGGTGCACGAATACACAGTAATCTAGGGGAAGGTATGAGAGGTGTGCGAAAACACAATGATATGGGGGAAGCTATGGGCGTTGCGCGAAAACACAGCGATATTCGGGAAGGTATGACAGGTGCACGAAAGCACAGCAATATAGGGGAAGCTATGGGAGGTGTGTGAAATCATAGCGATATAGCGGAAGGGATGAGAGGTGCGTGAAAACCCATCGATATAGTTGAAGCTATGGGAGGTGCGCGAAAACACAGCGATATAGGGGAAGCTATGAGAGGTGCGCGAAAACATCGCAATATATGGCAAGCTATGAGAGGTGTGCGAAAACAGCGATATGGCAGAAGTTATGGGAGGTTCACAAAAACACGGCAATATAGGAGAAGCTATGAGATCCGTTTGATAACACATCAATATAGGGGAAGATATGAGAGGTGCGTGAAAACATGGCGATATATGTGAAGGTATGAGAGTTGCATGAAAACACGTCAATATAAGGGAAGGTATGAGGGATGAGCGAATACTCAGCTAAAAAGGGGAAGGTGTGAGAGGTGCGGAATAACACAGCGACATAGGCGAAGCTATGGGAGGTGCGTGAAAACACAGCCATATGAGGAAGTTATGAAAGGTGCGTGAAACACGTCGATATAGGGGAAGGTATGAGAGATGAGCGAAAACTCAGCTAAGAAGGGGAAGCTATGCCAGGTGCGCGAAAACACGGCGATATAGAGGAAGGTTATGGGAGCTGTGTGAAAACGCTGCGATATAGGAGAATGTATCAGTGGTGCGCGAAGATTCTGCAATGTAGCAGAAGCTATGAGAGGTGCGCAAAAACATCGCAATATAAGGTAAGCTATGAAATGTGTGCGAAAACAGCAATATAGCCGAAGCTATGGGAGTTATGCTACAGCATACCAATATAGGGCAATATATGAGAGGTGCACGAAAAAACGGTGATATAGGGGAAGCTATAAGAGGTGAGCGAAAACACAGTGTTATAGGAGAAGATATGAGAGGGGTGCGAAAACACAATGATATTGGGGAACCTATGGGAGGAGCGGGAAAACACAGCGATATAGGGGAAGGTATAAGAGGTGCACGAAAACACAGCAATATAGAGGAAGCTATGGCAGGTGTGTGAAATCACAGCGGTATAGGGGAAGGTAAGAGAAGTGTGTGACAACACAGCGATATAAGGGAAGCTATGTGAGGTGCATGAAAACACAGCGATTTAAGGGAAGCTATGAGAGGTGCGCGAAAACACGGCGATATACGGGAAGCTATAAAAGGTGAGCGAAAACATAGCATTATAGGGGAAGGTATGAGAGGTATGCGAAAACACAATGATATGGGGGAAGCTATGGGAGGTGCACGAAAACACAGCGATATAGGGGGAAGTATGAGAGGTGCACAAAAACACAGCAATATAGGGGAAGCTATGGGAGGTGTGCGAATTCACAGTGATATAGGGGAAGGGATGAGAGGTGCGTGAAAACACAGCCATATTGGGGAAAGTATGGGAGGTGCACGAAAACACAGTAATATAGTTGAAGATATGAGAGGTGCACGAAAACATAACGATATAGGGGAAGCGATGTGAGGTGCGCAAAATCACAGCGATATAGGGGAAGCGATGCAAGGTGTGCGAAAACACAGCGATATGGGGGAAGCTATGAGAGGTGCGTGAAAACACTGCTATTTGTGGGAAGCTATGAGAGGTACGCGAAAACATTGCAATATATGGAAAGCGATGAGAGGTGCACGAGAACACAGCAATAGAGGGGAAGCTATGAGAGGTGCGTAATAACACAGCGATATAAGGGAAGGTATGAGGGGTGCATGAAAACATAGTGATATAGGGGAAGCTATGGGAGGAGTGCGAACACACGGTGATGTACGTGAAGGTATGAGTGGTGCTTGAAAACACGTCGATATAGGGGAAGTGATGAGAGGTGCGCGAAAACACAGCGATATAGGAGACGGTATAAATGGTGCGTGAAAACACAGTGATATAGGGGTAGGTATGCGAGGTGCATGAAAACACAGTGATAAAGGGGAAGGTATGAGAGGTGTGAGAAAACACAACAATATAGGGGAAGCTATGGGAGGTGCGTGAAAGCACGGTGATATATGGAGAAGGTATGAGAGGTGTGTGAAAACATACTGGTGGAGGTGAAGCTATGCGAGGTGCGTGAAACATGGCGATATAGGGGAAAGCTATGAGAGGTGCGCGAAAACATTGCAATATATGAAAAGCTATGACTGGTGCCCGAGAACACAGCGATAGAAGGGAAGCTATGAGAGGTGCGTGAACAAACTGCGATATACGTGAAGGTATGAGTGGTGCTTGAAAACACGGCAATATAGGGGAAGCTATGAGAGGTGTGCAAAAACACAGCGATTTGGGGGAATCTATGTGTTTTCGCGCACCTCTCAGACCTTCCCTTTTTTAGCTGAGTTTTCGCTCATCCCTCATACATACCCCTATATCGCTGTGTTTTCGTGCACCTCTCATATCTTCCCCTATATCGCTGTGTTTTCGTGCATCTCCCATAGCTTTCCCAATATAATTGTGTTTTCACAAACCTCTCATACCTTCCCCTATATCGCCGTGTTTTCACGCACCTCTGATAACTTCCACTATATCGCTGTGTTTTCGTGTACCTCCCATAGCTTCCCCTATATTGCTGTGTTTTCTCGCACCCCTCATACCTTCCCCTATATCGCTCTGTTATCGCGCACCTCCCATAGCTTCCCATAGATCGCTGCGTTTTTGCTCATCTCTCATAGCTTCCCCTATATCACCGTGTTTTCGTGCACCTTTAATACCTTCCCGCTTTTAGTTGTGTTTTCGCTTATCTCTCATACCATCCCCTATATAGCTGTGTTTCTGCGCACCTCTCATACTTTCCCCTTTCTCGCCATGTTTCCTCGCACCTCTGATAACTTCCCCTTATCGTTGTGTTTTCGCGCACCTCTCATTGTTTCCCCTACATCACTGTGTTTTTGCGCACCTCGCATCGCTTCACCTATACCGTTGTGTTTTCCCGCACCCCTCATACCTTCAACTATATCGATGTGTTTTCACGCACCTCTCGTAACACCCCCTATATCGATGTGTTTTCGCGCACCTCTCATACGTTCCCCTATATCTCTGTGTTTTCGCGCACCTCTCATAGCTTCCCCCATATCACTGTCTTTTCGTGTACCTCTCATGCCTTACCCAATATCGATGTGTTTTCGCACACCTCTAATACTTTCCCCTATATTGCAGCATTTAGATTCTAATAGATTCACCTACCTCGTTGTGTTTTCTTGCACCTCCCACAGCTTCCCCTATATCGCTGTGTTTTTGCTCTCTCATACCTTCCCCTATATCGCTGTGTTTTTGCACGCCTCTCATAACTTCCGCTACATCACTGTGTTTTCTCGCACCTACCATAGCTTCCCCTGTATCGCTCTGTTTTCGCACACCTCTCATAGCTTCCTCTTTGTTGCTGTGCTTTCACACTCCTCTCATAGCTTCCTTGAAATCGCCGTGTTTTCACGCACCTCTCATTCCTTCCCCTATATCGCCGACATTTCGCGCACCTCTATAGCTTCCCCTATATTGCAGTGTTTTTGCGCACCTCCTATAGCTTCCCCTATATTGCAGTGTTTTTGCGCACCTCTCATATCTTCCCATACTACGCCATGTTTTCACACACCTCCCACAGCTTCCCATATATCACTCTGTTTTTACGCACCTCTTATACCTTCCCCTTATATCGCAGTGTTTTCCCTAACCTCTCACACCTTCCCCTCTATCGCCGTGTTTTCGCGCACCTCTCATACATTCTACTACATTGCTGTGTTTTTGCACACCTCTCATACCTTGCACTATATCGCCGTGTTTTCGTGCACCTCTCATATCATCACCTATATCGCCATGTTTTCGCGCACCTCCCACGCTATGAGAGGTGCGCAAACACACGGTGATATAGGGGAAGCAATGAGAGGTGTGTGAAAAGACAGCGATGTACGGGAAGTTAAGAGAAGTGCAGGAAATCACAGCGATATAGGGGAAGGTATGAGAGCTGCACGAAAACAAGCCAACATATAGGAGGCTATGGGATGTGCATGAAAACACGGCGATATAGGGGAAAGTACGAGAGGTGAACAAGAATAGAGCGATACAGGAGAAGTTATGAACGGTGCATGAAAACACAGCGATATAGGGGAAGGTATGAGAGGTGCACGAAAACACATTGATATAGGGAAAGGTATGGGAGGTGCGCGAAAACAGTGTGATATTGGGGTAGGTATGAGAGGTGCGCGAAAACGGCAATATAGCGGAAGCTATGGAATATGCGCGACACAGGGCGATATAGGGGAAGGTATGAGAGGTGCACGAGAACACGGTGATATAGAGGAAATTATGAGAGGTGCGTGAAAACATGGCGATACAGGGGAATGTATCAGAGGTGCAAGAAAACACGGCGATATAGGGGAAGTAATGTTAAGAACGAAAACATTGCGATATAGCTGAAGACATGAGAGGTGCATGAAAACACGGTGATATACAGGAAGCTATGAGAGGTGAGCAATAACACTGTGATAAAGGTGAAGCTATGAGATGTGCGCGAAAAGGCAGCGATATAGGGGACGGTATGAGATGTGCATGAATACACGGCGATATTGGGGAAGCCATGAGAGGTGTGCGAAAACACAGCGATATACGGGAAGGTATGAGAGGTGCACGAAAACACAGTGATATAGTGGATGATATGGGAAATGCGCGAAAACACAGCAATATAGGGGAAAGTATGAGAGGTGCACGAAAACACAGCAATATAGGGGAAGGTATGAGAGGTGCACAAAAACACAACGATATAGCGAAAGGTATGGGAGGTGCGCAAAAACAGGGCAATATAGGGGAAGATATGAGAGATGCGCGAAGGCACAGCGATATAGGGGACGCTCTGGGATGTGCATGAAAAGACAGCGATATAGGGGAAGGTATGAGAGGTGCGCGAAAACACAGCGATGAAGGCGAAGCTAAGGGAGGTGCGCGAAAACAGGGCGATATAGAGGAAGGTATGAGAGGTGCGCGAAGGCACAGTGATATAGGGGAAGACGAGAGGTGCGCGAAAACAGGGCGATATAGTGGAAGCTATGGCATGTGCGCGAAAACAGGGCGATATTTGGGAAGTTATGAGAGGTGTCCGAGATCACGGCGATATATAGTGGAAGTTATGAGAGGTGAGCAATAACACAGTGGTAAAGGTGAAGCTATGGGATGTGCGTGAAAAGACAGCGATATAGGGGACGATATAAGATGTGCGTGAATACACGGCGATATCGGGGAAGCCATGAGAGGTGTGCAAAAACACAGCGATATAGGGTAAGGTATGAGGGGTGCACGAAAACACAGCGATATCGGGGAAGGTATGGGAGGTGCGCGAAGGCACAGTGATATAGGGGATGCTATGGCAGGTGCGCGAATACACAGTGATATAGGGGAAGGTATGAGAGGTGCACAAAAACACAGCGATATAGGGGATGCTATGGGAGGTGCGTGAAAACACAGTGACATAGGGGAAGACTTGAGAGGTGCGCGAAAACAGGGCAATATAGTGGAAGCTATCGGATGTGTACGAAAACATGGCGATATAGGGACAGGTATGAGAGGTGCGTGAAAACACAGCGATATAGGGGACGATATGGGAAATGCGCGAAAACACAGTGATATAGGAGAAGGTATGAGAGGTGTGCGAGAACACGGCAATATAGGGGAAATTATGAGAGGTGCACGAAAAAACGGCAATACAGGGGAATGTATCAGAGGTGTGAGAAAACACAGCAATATAAGGGAAGTAATGAGAGGAGCGAAAACATAGTGATATAGGTGAAGACATGAGAGGTGCGCGAAAACACAGCGATATAGAGGAAGCTATGAGGGGAGAACAATAACACAGCGATAAAGGTGAATCTATGGGATGTGCGTGAAAAGACAGCGATATAGGGGAAGGGATGAGAGGTGCGCGAAAACACAGCAATGTAGGTGAAACTATGGGAGGTGCGCGAAAACACAGCGATATAGGGGACGATATGAGATGTGCATGAATACACGGCGATATTGGGGAAGCCATGAGAGGTGTGCGAAAACACAGCGATATATGGGAAGGTATGAGATGTGCATGAAAACACGGTGATATAGGGGAAAGTACCAGAGGTGAACAAGAATACAGCGATACAGGAGAAGTTATGAACGGTGCATGAAAACACAGCGATATAGAGGAAGGTATGAGAGGTGCACGAAAACACATTGATATAGGGGAAGGTATGAGAGGTGCGCGAAAACGGCAATATAGCGGAAGCTATGGAATATGCGCGAACACAGGGCGATATAGGGGAAGGTATGAGAGGTGCACGAGAACACGGTGATATAGAGGAAATTATGAGAGTTGCGTGAAAACATGGCGATACAGGGGAATGCATCAGAGGTGCAAGAAAACACGGCGAAATAGTGGAAGTAATGTTAAGAGCGAAAACATTGCAATATAGCTGAAGACATGAGAGGTGCACAAAAACACGGTGATATACGGGAAGCTATGAGAGGTGAGCAATAACACTGTGATAAAGGTGAAGCTATGAGATGTGCGCGAAAAGGCAGCGACATAGGGGACGGTATGAGATGTGCATGAATACACGGCGATATTGGGGAAGCCATGAGAGGTGTGCGAAAACACAGCGATATACGGGAAGGTATGAGAGGTGCACGAAAGCACAGTGATATAATGGATGATATGGGAAATGCGCGAAAACACAGCAATATAGGGGAAAGTATGAGAGGTGCACGAAAACACAGCAATATAGGGGAAGGCATGTGAGGTGCACGAAAACACAGCGATATAGCGGAAGGTATGGGAGGTGCGCAAAAACAGGGCAATATAGGGGAAGATATGAGAGATGCGCGAAGGCACAGCGATATAGGGGACGCTCTGGGATGTGCGTGAAAAGACAGCGATATGGGGAAGGTATGAGAGGTGCGCGAAAACACAGCGATGAAGGCGAAGCTAAGGGAGGTGCGCGAAAACAGGGCGATATAGAGGAAGGTATGAGAGGTGCGCGAAGGCACTGTGATATAGGGGAAGACGAGAGGTGCGCGAAAACAGGGCAATATAGTGGAAGCTATGGCATGTGCACGAAAACAGGGCGATATTTGGGAAGTTATGAGAGGTGTCCGAGATCACGGCGATATATAGTGGAAGTTATGAGAGGTGAGCAATAACACAGTGGTAAAGGTGAAGCTATGGGATGTGCGTGAAAAGACAGCGATATAGGGGACGGTATAAGATGTGCGTGAATACACGGCGATATCGGGGAAGCCATGAGGGGTGCACGAAAACACAGCGATATCGGGGAAGGTATGGGAGGTGCGCGAAGGCACAGTGATATAGGGGATGCTATGGCAGGTGCGCGAATACACAGTGATATAAGGGAAGGTATGAGAGGTGCACGAAAACACAGCGATATAGGGGATGCTATGGGAGGTGCGTGAAAACACAGTGACATAGGGGAAGACTTGAGAGGTGCGCGAAAACAGGGCAATATAGTGGAAGCTATCGGATGTGTACGAAAACATGACGATATAGGGACAGGTATGAGAGGTGCGTGAAAACACAGCGATATAGGGGACGATATGGGAAATGCTCGAAAACACAGTGATATAGGAGAAGGTATGAGAGGTGTGCGAGAACACGGCGATATAGGGGAAATTATGAGAGGTGCACGAAAAAACGGCGATACAGGGGAATGTATCAGAGGTGTGAGAAAACACAGCGATATAAGGGAAGTAATGAGAGGAGCGAAAACATCGTGATATAGGTGAAGACATGAGAGGTGCGCGTAAACACAGCGATAAAGAGGAAGCTATGAGGGGAGAACAATAACACAGCGATAAAGGTGAATCTATGGGATGTGCGTGAAAAGACAGCGATATAGGGGAAGGGATGAGAGGTGCGCGAAAACACAGCAATGTAGGTGAAACTATGGGAGGTGCGTGAAAACACAGCGATATAGGGGACGGTATGAGATGTGCATGAATAGACGGTGATATTAGGGAAGCCATGAGAGGTGCGCGAAGGCACAGTGATATAGGGGAAGCTATGAGAGGTGCGCGAATACACGGCGATATAGGGGAAAGTATGAGAGGCGTGCCAAAACTTGGCGATACAGGGGAATGCATCAGAGGTGCGAGAAAACGCAGCGATGTAGGGGAAGTTATGAGAGGTGCGCAAAAACACGGCGATACAGGGGAATGCATCAGAGGTGCGAGAAAACACAGCGACATAGGGGAAGTTATGTGAGAAGCGAAAACACAGCAATATAGGGGAAGACATGAGAGGTGCGTGAAAACAGGGCAATATAGGGGAAGACGTGAAGTGCGCGAAAACAGGTCAATATAGTGGAAGCTATGGGATGTGCGCAAAAACGAGGCGATACAGGGGAAGGAATGAGAGGTGCACGAAAACACGGCGATACAGGGGAATGTATCAGAGGTGCGAGAAAACACAGCGATATAGGGGATGGTATGAGATGTGCATAAATACACGGCGATATCGGGGAAGCCATGAGAGGTGCGAGAAAACACAGCAATATAAGGGAAGTAATGAGAGGAGCGAAAACATAGCGATATAGGTGAAGACATGAGAGATGCGCAAAAACACGGCAATATAGGGGAAGCTATGAGAGGTGAGCAATAACACAGCGATAAAGGTGAATGTATGGGATGTGCGAGAAAAGACAGAGATATAGGGGAAGGTATGAGAGGTGCGCAAAAACACAGCGATGAAGGCGAAGCTCTGGGAGGTACGCGAAAATAGGGAGATATAGTGGAAGGTATGAGAGGTGTGCGAAGGCACAGCGATATAGCGGATACTATGGGAGGTGCGTGAATGCACAGTGATATAGGGGGCGTTATGAGATGTGCATGAAGGCATGGCAATATTGGGCAAGCCATGAGAGGTGTGCGAAAACAGCGATATAGGGGAAGGTATGAGAGGTGCGCAAAAACACAGTGATATAGGAGAAGTCATGAGAGGTGCGTGAAAACACAGTGATATAGGGGAAGATATGAGAGGTGCGGAAAAAACAGTGAAATAGGGGAAGACGAGAGATGCGCGAAAACAGGGCAATATAGTGGAAGCTATTGAATGTGCGCGAAAACAGGGCTATATTGGGGAAGATATGAGAGGCGCGCGAAAGCATAGCGATATAGGGGACACTATTGGACGTGGGAGAAAACTCAGTGATATAGGGGAAGTTATGAGAGGTGTGCGAGATCACGGCAATATAGGGGAAGTTATGAGAGGTGCGCGAAAACACGGTGATACAGGGGAATGTATCAGAGGTGTGAGAACACAGAGCGATATAGGGGAAGTAATGAGAGGAGCGGAAACACAGCGATATAGGTGAAGACATGAGAGGTGCGCGAAAACATGGCGATATAGGGGAAGCTATGAGAGGTGAGCAATAACACGGCGATAAAGGTGAAGCTATGTAATGTGCGCGAAAAGAGCGATATAGGGGAAGGTATGAGAGGTGCGCAAAAACAGAGCGATGTAGGCGAAGCTATGGGAGGTGCGCGAATACACAGTGATATAGGGGACGGTATGAGATGTGCTTGAATACACGGCGATGTTGGGGAAGCCATGGGAGGTGTGCAAAAACACAGTGATATAGTGCAAGTTATGAGAGGCGCGTGAAAACACAGCGATATAGGGAAAGGTATGAGAGGTGCGTGAAAACAGGGCAATATAGGGGAAGGTATGAGAGGTGCACAAAAGCACAGCTATATAGGAGAAGTTATGAGAGGTGCGTGAACAAACTGCGATATACTTGAAGGTATGAGTGGTGCTTGAAAACACGGCAATATAGGGGAAGCTGTGAGAGGTGTGCAAAAACACAGCGATTTGGGGGAATCTATGTGTTTTCATGCACCTCTCAGACCTTCCCCTTTTTAACTGTGTTTTCATGTACCTCCCATAGCTTCCCCTATATCGCTGTGTTTTTGTGCACCTCTCATATCTTCCCCTGTATCGCCGTGTTTTCATGTACCTCCCATAGCTTCCCCTATATTGCTGTGTTTTCACAAACCTCTCATACCTTCCCCTATATCGCCGTGTTTTCGCGCACCTGTGATATCTTCCACTATATCGCTGTGTTTTCATGTATCTCCCATAGCTTCCTCTATATTGCTGTGTTTTCTCGCACCCCTCATACCTTCCCCTATATCGCTCTGTTATCGCGCACCTCCCATAGCTTCCCATAGATCGCTGCGTTTTTGCACACCTCTCATAGCTTCCCCTATATCACCGTGTTTTCGTGCACCTTTAATACCTTCCCCCTTTTAGTTGTGTTTTCGCTTATCTCTCATACCATCCCCTATACAGCTGTGTTTCCGCACACCTCTCATACTTTCCCCTTTCTCACCATGTTTCCTCGCACCTCTGATAACTTCCCCTTATCGTTGTGTTTCGCGCACATCTCATTGTTTCCCCTATATCACTGTGTTTTTGCGCACCTCGCATCGCTTCACCTATATCGTTGTGTTTTCCCGCACCCCTCATACCTTCAACTATATCGATGTGTTTTCGCGCACCTCTCATACCTTCCCCTATATCTCTGTGTTTTCACGCACCTCTCATAGCTTCCACCATATCACTGTCTTTTCGTGCACCTCTCATGCCTTACCCAATATCGATGTGTTTTCGCACACCTCTAATACTTTCCCCTATATTGCAGCGTTTAGATTCTAATAGATTCACCTACCTCGTTGTGTTTTCTTGCACCTCCCACAGCTTCCCCTATATCGCTGTGTTTTTGCTCTCTCATACCTTCCCCTATATCGCTGTGTTTAGCGCACCCTTGATACCTTCCCCTATATCGCCGTGTTTTTGCATGCCTCTCATAACTTCCGCTACATCACTGTGTTTTCTCACACCTACCATAGCTTTCCCTTTATCGCTCTGTTTTCGCACACCTCTCATAGCTTCCACTTTGTCGCTGTGTTTTCACACTCCTCTCATAGCTTCCTCGAAATCGCCGTGTTTTCACGCACCTCTCATACCTTCCCCTATATCGCCGACATTTCGCGCACCTCTATAGCTTCCCCTATATTGCAGTGTTTTTGCGCACCTCCTATAGCTTCCCCTATATTGCAGTGTTTTTGCGCACCTCTCATATCTTCCCATACTACGCCATGTTTTCACACACCTCCCACAGCTTCCCATATATCACTCTGTTTTTGCGCACCTCTTATACCTTCCCCTTATATCGCAGTGTTTTCCCTAACCTCTCACACCTTCCCCTCTATCGCCGTGTTTTCGCGCACCTCTCATACATTCTCCTACATTGCTGTGTTTTTGCACACCTCTCATACCTTGCACTATATCGCCGTGTTTTCGTGCACCTCTCATATCATCATCTATATCGCCATGTTTTCGCGCACCTCCCACGCTATGAGAGGTGCGCAAACACACGGTGATATAGGGGAAGCAATGAGAGGTGCGTGAAAAGACAGCGGTGTACGGGAAGTTAAGAGAAGTGCAGGAAATCACAGCGATATAGGGGAAGGTATGAGAGCTGCACGAAAACAAGCCAACATATAGGAGGCTATGGGATGTGCATGAAAACACAGCGATATTGGGGAAATTATGAGAGGTGTGTGAAAACACCGCGATATATGGGACGGTATGAGATGTGCATGAAAACACGGTGATATCCGGGAAGCCATGAGAGATGCGCGAAAACACAGAAATATTAGGGAAGGTATGAGGGATGCGCGAAAACACGGCAATATAGGGGAAAGTATGAGAGGTGCGTGAAAACACGGCGATATAGGGGAAAGTATGAGAGGAGCAAAAACACAGCGATATAGCGGAAGACATGAGAGGTTCGTGTAAACACATCGATATGGGGAAGCTATGAGAGGTGCGTGAAAACAGGGCGATATAGGGTAAGCTATGAGAGGTGCGCGAAAACACAGCGATATAGCGGAAGCTATGGGAGGTGCGAGAAAACAGGGCGATATAGGGGAAGGTATGAGAGGTGCGCGAAGGCACAGCGATATAGGGGATGCTATGAGATGTGCATGAAAACATGGTGATATAGGGGGAAGTACGAGAGGTGAACAAAAATACAGCGATACAGGAGAAGTTATGAACGGTGCATGAAAACACAGCGATATAGGGGAAGGTATGAGAGGTGCATGAAAACACAGCGATATAGCGGAAGGTATGGGAGGTGCGCAAAAACAGGGCAATATAGGGGAAGATATGAGAGATGCGCGAAGGCACAGCGATATAGGGGGCGCTATGAGACGTGCACGAAAACACAGTGATATAGGGGAAGGTATGAGAGGTGTGCGAGAACACGGCGATATAGGGGAAATTATGAGAGGTGCGCGAAAACATGGCGGTACAGGGGAATGTATCAGAGGTGCGAGAAAACACAGCGATATAGGGGAAGTAATGAGATGAGCGAAAAAATAGTGATATAGGTGAAGACATGAGAGGTGTGTGAAAACACGGTGATATAGGGGAGGCTATGAGAGGTGAGCAATAACACAGCGATAAAGGTGAAGGTATGGGATGTGCGTGAAAAGACAGCGATATAGGGGAAGGTATGAGAGGTGCGCGAAAACACAGCGATGAAGGCAAAGCTAAGGGAGGTGCGCGAAAACAGGGCGATATAGAGGAAGGTATGAGAAGTGCGCGAAGGCACAGCGATATAGGGGAAGACGAGAGGTGCGCGAAAACAGGGCAATATAGTGGAAGCTATGGCATGTGCGTGAAAACAGGGCGATATTTGGGAAGTTATGAGAGGTGTCCGAGATCACGGCGATATATAGTTGAAGTTATGAGAGGTGAGCAATAACACAGTGGTAAAGGTGAAGCTATGGGATGTGCGTGAAAAGACAGCGATATAGGGGACGGTATAAGATGTGCGTGAATACACGGCGATATCGGGGAAGCCATGAGAGGTGTGCAAAAACACAGCGATGTAGGAGAAGTTATGAGAGGTGCGTGAAAACACAGCGATATAGGGGAAGGTATGAGGGGTGCACGAAAACACAGCGATATTGGGGAAGGTATCGGAGGTGCGCGAAGGCACAGTGATATAGGGGATGCTATGGCAGGTGTGTGAATACACAGTGATATAGGGGAAGGTATGAGAGGTGCACGAAAACACAGCGATATAGGGGATGCTATGGGAGGTGCGTGAAAACACAGTGACATAGGGGAAGACTTGAGAGGTGCGCGAAAACAGGTCAATATATTTGAAGCTATCGGATGTGCACGAAAACATGGCGATATAGGGAAAGGTATGAGAGGTGCGCGTAAACACAGCGATATAGGGGACGATATGGGAAATGCGCGAAAACACAGTGATATAGGAGAAGGTATGAGAGGTGTGCAAGAACATGGCGATTTAGGGGAAATTAGAGAGGTGCGCAAAAAACGGCGATACAGGGGAATGTATCAGAGGTGTGAGAAAACACAGCGATATAAGGGAAGTAATGAGAGGAGCGAAAACATAGCGATATAGGTGAAGACATGAGAGGTGCACGAAACCACAGCGATATTGAGGTAGCTATGAGAGGAGAACAATAACACAGCGATAAAGGTGAATCTATGGGATGTGCGTGAAAAGACAGCGATATAGGGGAAGGGATGAGATGTGCATGAATAGACGGTGATATTGGGGAAGCCATGAGAGGTGCGAGAAAACAGGGCGATATAGGGGAAGGTATGAGAGGTGCGCGAAGGCACAGCGATATAGGGGATGCTATGAGATGTGCATGAAAACACGGCAATATAGGGGAAAGTACGAGAGGTGAACAAAAATAAGGCGATACAGGAGAAGTTATGAACGGTGCATGAAAATACAGCGATATAGGGGAAGGTATGAGAGGTGCACGAAAACACATTGATATAGGGAAAGGTATGGGAGGTGCGCGAAAACAGTGCGATATAGGGGAACGTATGAGAGGTGCGCGAAAACAGGGCAATATAGCGGAAGCTATGGAATGTGCGCGAACACAGGGCGATATAGGGGAAGGTATGAGAGGTGCACGAGAACACGGCGATATAGAGGAAATTATGAGAGGTGCGCGAAAACATGGCGATACAGGGGAATGTATCAGAGGTGCAAGAAAACATGGCGATATAGGGGAAGTAATGATAGGAGCGAAAACATTGCGATATAGGTGAAGACATGAGAGGTGCACGAAAACACGGCGATATACGGGAAGCTATGAGAGGTGAGCAATAACACTGTGATAAAGGTGAAGCTATGAGATGTGCGCGAAAAGGCAGCGATATAGGGGACGGTATGAGATGTGCATGAATACACGGCGATATTGGGGAAGCCATGAGCCGTGAGCGAAAACACAGCAATATACGGGAAGGTATGAGAGGTGCACGAAAACACAGTGATATAGTGGACGATATGGGAAATGTGCGAAAACACAGCAATATAGGGGAAGGTATGCGAGGTGCATGAAAACACAGCAAAATAAGGGAAGGTATGAGAGGTGCACGAAAACACAGCGATATAGCGGAAGGTATGGGAGGTGTGCAAAAACAGGGCAATATAGGGGAAGATATGAGAGATGCGCGAAGGCACAGCGATATAGGGGACGCTATGGGATGTGCACGAAAACACAGTGATATAGGGGAAGGTATGAGAGGTGTGCGAGAACACGGCGATATAGGTGAAATTATGAGAGGTGCGCGAAAACACGGCGGTACAGGGGAATGTACCCGAGGTGCGAGAAAATACAGCGATATTGGGGAAGTAATGAGAGGAGCGAAAACATAGTGATATAGGTGAAGACATGAGAGGTGTGTGAAAACATGGTGATATAGGGGAAGCTATGAGAGGTGAGCAATATCACAGCGATAAAGGTGAAGGTATGGGATGTGCGTGAAAAGACAGCGATATAGGGGAAGGGATGAGAGGTGCGCGAAAACACAGCAATGTAGGTGAAGCTATGGGATGTGCGAGAAAAGACAGCGATATAGGGGAAGGTATGAGAGGTGTGTAAAAACACAGCAATATAGGGGAAGGTATGGGAGGTGCGCGAAAACGGCGATATAGGGGAAGGTATGAGAGGTGCGCGAAGGCACAGCGATGTAGTGGAAGCTATGGGAGGTGCGCGAAAACACAGCGATATAGGGGACGGTATGAGATGTGCATGAAAACATAGGGATATAGGTGAAGGTATGATAGGTGCGCGAAAACACGGCGATATAGGGGAAAGTATGAGAGGTGCACAAAAACACGGCGATACAGGGGAATGAATCAGAGGTGCAAGAAAACACAGCAATACAAGGGAAGTTAAGAGAGGAGTGAAAACAGAGCGATATAGGGGAAGGCACGAGAGGTGCGCAAAAACAGGGCAATATAGTGGAAGGTATGGGATGCACGCGAAAACAAGTCGATATAGGGGAAGGTATGAGAGGTGTGCAAAAAGACAGCCATATAGGTGAAGCTATGAGAGGTGCGCGAAAACACGGCGATATAGAGGAAAGTATGAGAAGTGCGCCAAAACTTGGCGATACAGGGGAATGCATCAGTGGTGCGAGGAAACACAGCGATGTAGGGGAAGTTATGAGAGGTGCGAGAAAACACAGCGATGTAGGGGACGGTATGAGATGTGCATGAATACACGGCGAATTTGGGGAAGCCATGAGATGTGCGCAAAAACACAGCGATACGGGGGACGTTATGAGATGTGTATGAAAACATGGCGATATAGGGTAAGGTATGAGAGGTGAGCAATAATACAGCGATATAGGAGAAGTTATGAGAGGTGCGTAAAAACACAGCAATATAGGGGAAGGTATGGGAGGTGCGCGAAGGCACAGCAATATAGGGGATGCTATGGAAGGTGCGCAAAAACACAGTGATATAGGGGATGGTATGAGATGTGCATCAAAACATGGCGATATAGGGGAAGCTATGAGAGCTGCGTGAAAACACGGCGATATAGAGGAAAGTATGAGAAGTGTGCCAAAACTTGGCGATGCAGGGGAATGCATCAGTTATGCGAGAAAACACAGCGATGTAGGGGAAGTTATGAGAGGTGCGCGAAAACACAGCGATGTAGCGGAAGCTATGGGAGGTGCGCGAAAACACTGCTATATAGGGGACGGTATGAGATGTGTATGAAAACACAGCGATATAGGGGAAGGCATGAGAGGTTAGCAAAAGTACAGAGATATAGGAGAATTTATGAGAGGTGCGCAAAAACGCAGCAACATAGGGGAAGGTATGAGAGGTGCACGAAAACACAGCGATATAGCAGAAAGTATGGGATGTGCGCGAAAACGGCGATATAGGGGAAGGTATGAGAGGTGCGCGAAGGAACAGCGATATAGGGGATGCTATGGGAGGTGCGCGAAAACACAGTCATATAGGGGATGGTATGAGATGGGCATCAAAACATGGCGATATAGGGAAAGCTATGAGAGGTGCGCGAAAACACGGCGATATAGAGGAAAGTATGAGGAGTGCGCCAAAACTTGGCGATACAGGGGAATATATCAGTGGTGCGAAGAAACACAGCGATGTAGGGGAAGTTATGAGAGGTGCACGAAAACACAGCGAAGCAGCGGAATCTATGGGAGGTGCGCGAAAACGCAGTGATATAGGGGACGGTATGAGATGTGCATGAATAGACAGCGATATTGGGGAAGCCATGAGCGGTGCGTGAAAACACAGTAACATAGTGGAAGCTATGAGAGGCGCGTGAAAACACAGCGATATAGGGGAATGTATGAGAGGTGCACAAAAACACAGTGATATAGGGGATGCTATGGGAGATGCGCGAAAACACAATGATATAGGGGGACGGTATGAGATGTGTATGAAAACACTGCAATATAGGGGAAGTTATGAGAGGTGCGCAAACACGGCGATATAGGGGAAAGTATGAGAAGTGCGCAACAACACGGCGATACAGGGGAATGCATCAGTGTTGCAAGAAAACACATCGATATAGGAGATTTTATGAGAGGTGCGCAAAAACACAGCAATATAGGGGAAGGTATGAGAGGTGCACGAAAACACAGCGACATAGCAGAAAGTATGGGAGGTGCGCGAAAACGGCGATATAGGGGAAGGTATGAGAGGTGCGCGAAGGCACAGCTATATAGGGGATGTTATGGGAGGTGCGCGAAAGCACAGTGATATAGGGGATGGTATGAGATGTTCATCAAAACATGGCGATATAGGGTATCGCGTATAGGGTATAGAGGTGCGCGAAAGCACTGCGATATAGAGGAAAGTATGAGAAGTGCGCCAAAACTTGGCGATACAGGGAAATGCATCAGTGGTGCGACAAAACACAGCGATGTAGGGGAAGTTATGACAGGTGCGTGAAAACACAGCGATATAGGGGAATGTATGAGAGGTGCGCAAAAACACAGCGATATAGGGGATGCTATGGGAGATGCGCGAAAACAGTGATATAGGGGGACGGTATGAGATGTGTATGAAAACACTGCAATATAGGGGAAGGTATGAGAGGTGTGCGAAAACACGGCGATATAGGGGAAAGAATGAGAAGTGCGCAACAACACGGCGATACAGGGGAATGCATCAGAGTTGCAAGAAAACAGCGATATAGGGGAAGTTATGAGAGGAGCGAAAACAGAGCGATAAAGGGAAAGGCACGAGAGGTGCGTGAAAACGGGGCAATATGGTGTTAGCAATGGGATGTGCGCGAAGATAGGGCGATATAGGGGAAAGTATGAGAGGTGCGCGAAAAGACGACGATACCGGGGAATGTATCAAAGGTGCGACAAAACACAGCGATATAGGGGAAGTAATGAGAGGACCGAAAACATAGCGACATAGGTGAAGACATGAGAGGTGCGCGTAAACACAGCGATATAGGGGATGCTATGGGAGGTGTGCGAAAACACAGTGATACAGGGGGACGGTATGAGATGTGCATGAAAACACAGCGATATAGGGGAAGCTATGAGAGGTGCGCAAGAACAAGGCGATAAAGGCGAAATTATGAGAGGAGCGCAAAAACACGGCGATTTTGGGGAATCTATGAGAGGTGAGCAAGAACACAGCTATAAAGGTGAAGGCTATATCAGGGTGCGAAAAGACAGCGATATAGGAGAAGTTATGAGAGGTGTGTGAAAACAGCGATGTAGCGGAAGCTATGGGAGGTGCGCGAAAACACAGCGATATAGGGGACGGTATGAGATGTGCATAAATACACGGCGATATCGGGGAAGCCATGAGGGTTGCACAAAAACACGGCGATATAGGGGAAAGTATGAGAGGTGCACAAAAACACGGCGATACAGGGGAATGAATCAGAGGTGCAAGAAAACACAGCAATACAAGGGAAGTTATGAGAGGAGTGAAAACAGAGCGATATAGTGGAAGGCACGAGAGGTGCGCGAAAACAGGGCAACATAGTGGAAGGTATGGGATGCATGCAAAAACAGGGCGATATAGGGGAAGGTATGAGAGGTGAGTAAAAAGACAGCCATATAGGGGAAGCTATGAGAGGTGCGCGAAAACACGGCGATATAGAGGAAAGTATGAGAAGTGCGCCAAAACTTGGCGATACAGGAGAATGCATCAGTGGTGCGAGGAAACACAGCGATGTAGGGGAAGTTATGAGAGGTGCGCGAAAACACAGCGATGTAGCGGAATCTATGGGAGGTGCGCGAAAACACAGTGATATAGGGGACGGTATGAGATGTGCATGAATACACGGTGATATTGGGGAAGCCATGAGCGGTGCGCGAAAACACAGTGACATAGTGGAAGTTATGAGAGGCGCGTGAAAACACAGCAATATAGGGGAAGGTATGAGAGGTGCACAAAAACACAGCGATATAGGGAATGCTATGGGAGATGCGTGAAAACACAGTGATATAGGGGGACGGTATGAGATGTGTATGAAAACACTGCAATATAGGGGAAGTTATGAGAGGAGCGAAAACAGAGCGATATAGGGAAAGGCATGAGAGGTGCGCGAAAACGGGGCAATATAGTGTTAGCAATGGGATGTGCGTGAAAATAGGGCGATATAGGGGAAAGTACGAGAGGTGCGCGAAAAGACAGCGAAATAGGGGAAGGTTTAGGAGGTGCGCGAAAAAACGGCGATACCGTTAATGTATCAAAGGTGCGACAAAACACGACGATATAGGGGAAGTAATGAGAGGACCGAAAACATAGCGATTTCGGTGAAGACATGAGAGGTGCGCGAAAACACAGCGATATAGGGGAAGCTATGAGAGGTGCGCGAGAACACGGCGATAAAGGGGAAATTATGAGAGGAGCGCGAAAACACGACGATTTTGGGGAATCTATGAGAGGTGAGCAAGAACACAGCTATAAAGGTGAAGCTATATCAGAGTGCGAAAAGACAGCGATATAGGAGAAGTTATGAGAGGTGTGTGAAAACAGCGATGTAGCGGAAGCTATGGGAGGTGCGCGAAAACACAGCGATATAGGGGACGGTATGAGATGTGCATGAAGACACGGCGATATAAGGGAAGCCATGAGAGATGCGCAAAAACACGGCGATATAGGGGAAAGTATGAGAGGTGCACAAAAACACGGCGATACAGGGGAATGAATCAGAGGTGCAAGAAAACACAGCAATACAAGGGAAGTTATGAGAGGAGTGAAAACAGAGCGATATAGTGGAAGGCACGAGAGGTGCGCGAAAACAGGGCAATATAGTGGAAGATATGGGATGCACGCGAAAACAGGGTAATATAGGGGAAGGTATGAGAGGTGTGCAAAAAGACAGCCATATAGGGGAAGGTATGAGAGGTGCGCGAAAACACGGCAATACAGGGGAATGTATCAGAGGTGTGAGAAAACACAGCGATATTTGGGAAGTTATGATAGGAGCGAAAACAGAGCGATATAAGGGAAGACATGACAGGTGCGCGAAAACACGGCAATATAGTGGAAGCTATGAGAGGTGAGCAAAAACACAGCGATAAAGATGAAGCTATATTATGGTGAGAAAAGACAGCGATGTAGGGGAAGGTATGAGAGGTGCGCGAAAACACAGCGATGTAGCGTAAGCTATGGGAGGTATGAGAGGTGCACAAATACACAGCGATATCGGGGAAGGTATGGGAGATGCGTGGAAACAGGGTGATATAGGGGAAGGTATGAGAGGTGCGCAAAGGCACTGTGATGTCGGGGATTCAATGGGAGGTGCGCGGATACACAGCGATATAGGGGACGTTATGAGATCTGCATGAAAACACGGCAATATAGGGGAAGGTATGAGAGGTGTGAAAAAATTCAGCGATATAGGGGAAGACGAGAGGTGCGTGAAAACAGGGCAATATAGTGGAAGCTATGGGATGTGCACGAAAGCATGGTGATAGAGGGAAATGTATGAGAGGTGCCCGAAAACACAGCGATAAAGGTGAAGCTATGGGATGTGCGCGAAAAGACAGCGATATCGGAGAAATTATGAGAGGTGCGCAAAAACACAGCGATATAGGAGAAGTCATGAGAGGTGCGTTAAAACACAGCGATATAGGAGAATTTATGAGAGGTGCGCAAAAACACAGCAATATAGGGGAAGGTATGAGAGGTGCATGAAAACACAGCGACATAGCAGAAAATATGGGAGGTACGCGAAAGCGGCGATATAGGGGAAGGTATGAGAGGTGCGCGAAGGCACAGCTATATAGGGGATGTTATGGGAGGTGCGCGAAAACACAGTGATATAGGGGATGGTATGAGATGTGCATCAAAACATGGCGATATAGGGTAAGCTATGAGAGGTGCGCGAAAGCACTGCGATATAGAGGAAAGTATGAGAAGTGCGCCAAAACTTGGCGATACAGGGAAATGCATCAGTGGTGTGACAAAACACAGCGATGTAGGGGAAGTTATGACAGGTGCGTGAAAACACAGCGATACAGGGGAATGTATGAGAGGTGCACAAAAACACAGCGATATAGGGGATGCTATGGGAGATGCGCGAAAACAGTGATATAGGGGGACGGTATGAGATGTGTATGAAAACACTGCAATATAGGGGAAGTTATGAGAGGTGCGCGAAAAGACGGCGATACAGGGGAATGCATCAGTGTTGCGTGAAAACAGCGATATAGGGGAAGTTATGAGAGGAGCGAAAACAGAGCGATATAGGGAAAGGCACGAGAGGTGCGTGAAAACGGGACAATATGGTGTTAGCAATGGGATGTGCGCGAAAATAGGGCGATATAGGGGAAAGTATGAGAAGTGCACGAAAAGACGACGATACCGGGGAATGTATCAAAGGTACGACAAAACACAACGATATAGGGGAAGTAATGAGAGGACCGAAAACATAGCGATATAGGTGAAGACATGAGAGGTGCGCGAAAACACAACGATATAGGGGAAGCTATGAGAGGTGCGCGAGAACACGGCGATAAAGGGGAAATTATGAGAAGAGCGCGAAAACACGGCGATTTTGGGGAATCTATGAGAGGTGAGCAAGAACACAGCTATAAAGGTGAAGCTATATCAGGGTGCGAAAAGACAGCGATATAGGAGAAGTTATGAGAGGTGTGTGAAAACAGCGATGTAGCGGAAGCTATGGGAGGTGCGCGAAAACACAGCGATATAGGGGACGGTATGAGATGTGCATGAAGACACGGCGATATCGGGGAAGCCATGAGAGATGCGCAAAAACACGGCGATATAGGGGAAAGTATGAGAGGTGCACAATAACACGGCGATACAGGGGAATGAATCAGAGGTGCAAGAAAACACAGCAATACAAGGGAAGTTAAGAGAGGAGTGAAAACAGAGCGATATAGGGGAAGGCACGAGAGGTGCGCGAAAACAGGGCAATATAGTGGAAGATATGGGATGTACGCGAAAACAGGGCAATATAGGGGAAGGTATGAGAGGTGTGCAAAAAGACAGCCATATAGGGGAAGGTATGCGAGCTGCGCGAAGGCACAGCGATATAGGGGATGCCATGTGAGGTGCGCGAAATCACAGTGATATAGGGGATGGTATGAGATATGCATCAAAACATGGCGATATAGGGGAAGCTATGAGAGGTGCACGAAAACACGGCGATATAGAGGAAGGTATGAGAAGTGCGCCAAAACTTGGTGATACAGGGGAATGCATCAGTTATGCGAGAAAATACAGCGATGTGGGGAAGTTATGAGAGGTGCGCGAAAACACAGCGATGTAGTGGAAGCTATGGGAGGTGCGCGAAAACACAGCGATATAGGGGACGGTATGAGATGTCCATGAAAACATAGGGATATATGTGAAGGTATGATAGGTGCGCGAAAACACGGCGATATAGGGGAAATTATGAGAGGTGCGAGAAAACACAGCGATATAGGGGAAGGGATGAGAGGTGAGCGAAAACACAGCGATATAGGGGACGGTATGAGATGTGTATGAAAACACAGCGATATAGGGGAAGGCATGAGAGGTTAGCAAAAGTACAGAGATATAGGAGAATTTATGAGAGGTGCGCAAAAACACAGCAATATAGGGGAAGGTATGAGAGGTGCACGAAAACACAGCGATATAGCAGAAAGTATGGGATGTGCACGAAAACGGCGATATAGGGGAAGGTATGAGAGGTGCGCGAAGGCACAGCGATATAGGGGATGCTATGGGAGGTGCGCGAAAACACAGTGATATAGGGGATGGTATGAGATGGGCATCAAAACGTGGTGATATAGGGAAAGCTATGAGAGGTGCGCGAAAACACGGCGATATAGAAGAAAGTATGAGACGTGCGCCAAAACTTGGCGATACAGGGGAATGCATCAGTGGTGCGAGGAAACACAGCGATGTAGGGGAAGTTATGAGAGGTGCGCGAAAACACAGCGATGTACCGGAATCTATGGGAGGTGCGCGAAAACGCAGTGATATAGGGGACGGTATGAGATGTGCATGAATACACGGCGATATTGGAGAAGCCAGGAGCGGTGCGAGAAAACACAGTAACATAGTGGAAATTATGAGAGGCGCGTGAAAACACAGCGATATAGGGGAAGGTATGAGAGGTGCACGAAAACAGGGTGATATAGGGGAAGGTATGAGAGGTGTGTGAAAGCACAGCGATATAGGAGAGGTTATGACAGGTGCGTGAAAACACAGCGATATAGGGGAATGTATGAGAGGTGCACAAAAACACAGCGATATAGGGGATGCTATGGGAGATGCGCGAAAATACAATGATATAGGGGGACGGTATGAGATGTGTATGAAAACACTGCAATATAGGGGAAGCCACGAGAGATGCGCAAAAACACGGCGATATAGGGGAAAGTATGAGAGGTGCACAAAAACACGGCGATACAGGGGAATGAATCAGAGGTGCAAGAAAACACAGCAATACAAGGGAAGTTATGAGAGGAGTGAAAACAGAGCGATATAGTGGAAGGCACGAGAGGTGCGCGAAAACAGGGCAATATAGTGGAAGATATGGGATGCACGCGAAAACAGGGTAATATAGGGGAAGGTATGAGAGGTTTGCAAGAAGACAGCCATATAGGGGAAGGTATGAGAGGTGCGCGAAAACACGGCAATACAGGGGAATGTATCAGAGGTGTGAGAAAACACAGCGATATTTGGGAAGTTATGATAGGAGCGAAAACAGAGCGATATAAGGGAAGACATGACAGGTGCGCGAAAACACGGCAATATAGTGGAAGCTATGAGAGGTGAGCAAAAACACAGCGATAAAGATGAAGCTATATTATGGTGAGAAAAGACAGCGATGTAGGGGAAGGTATGAGAGGTGCGCGAAAACACAGCGATGTAGCGTAAGCTATGGGAGGTATGAGAGGTGCACAAATACACAGCGATATCGGGGAAGGTATGGGAGATGCGTGGAAACAGGGTGATATAGGGGAAGGTATGAGAGGTGCGCAAAGGCACTGTGATGTCGGGGATTCAATGGGAGGTGCGCGGATACACAGCGATATAGGGGACGTTATGAGATCTGCATGAAAACACGGCAATATAGGGGAAGGTATGAGAGGTGTGAAAAAATTCAGCGATATAGGGGAAGACGAGAGGTGCGTGAAAACAGGGCAATATAGTGGAAGCTATGGGATGTGCACGAAAGCATGGTGATAGAGGGAAATGTATGAGAGGTGCCCGAAAACACAGCGATAAAGGTGAAGCTATGGGATGTGCGCGAAAAGACAGCGATATCGGAGAAATTATGAGAGGTTCACGAAAACACAGCGATGTAGGCGAAGCTATGGGAGGTGCACGAAATCACAGCGATATAGGGGAAGTTATGAGAGGTGCGCAAAAACACAGCGATATAGGAGAAGTCATGAGAGGTGCGTTAAAACACAGCGATATAGGAGAATTTATGAGAGGTGCGCAAAAACACAGCAATATAGGGGAAGGTATGAGAGGTGCATGAAAACACAGCGACATAGCAGAAAGTATGGGAGGTGCGCGAAAGCGGCGATATAGGGGAAGGTATGAGAGGTGCGCGAAGGCACAGCTATATAGGGGATGTTATGGGAGGTGCGCGAAAACACAGTGATATAGGGGATGGTATGAGATGTGCATCAAAACATGGCGATATAGGGTAAGCTATGAGAGGTGCGCGAAAGCACTGCGATATAGAGGAAAGTATGAGAAGTGCGCCAAAACTTGGCGATACAGGGAAATGCATCAGTGGTGTGACAAAACACAGCGATGTAGGGGAAGTTATGACAGGTGCGTGAAAACACAGCGATACAGGGGAATGTATGAGAGGTGCACAAAAACACAGCGATATAGGGGATGCTATGGGAGATGCGCGAAAACAGTGATATAGGGGGACGGTATGAGATGTGTATGAAAACACTGCAATATAGGGGAAGTTATGAGAGGTGCGCGAAAAGACGGCGATACAGGGGAATGCATCAGTGTTGCGTGAAAACAGCGATATAGGGGAAGTTATGAGAGGAGCGAAAACAGAGCGATATAGGGAAAGGCACGAGAGGTGCGTGAAAACGGGACAATATGGTGTTAGCAATGGGATGTGCGCGAAAATAGGGCGATATAGGGGAAAGTATGAGAAGTGCACGAAAAGACGACGATACCGGGGAATGTATCAAAGGTACGACAAAACACAACGATATAGGGGAAGTAATGAGAGGACCGAAAACATAGCGATATAGGTGAAGACATGAGAGGTGCGCGAAAACACAGCGATATAGGGGAAGCTATGAGAGGTGCGCGAGAACACGGCGATAAAGGGGAAATTATGAGAAGAGCGCGAAAACACGGCGATTTTGGGGAATCTATGAGAGGTGAGCAAGAACACAGCTATAAAGGTGAAGCTATATCAGGGTGCGAAAAGACAGCGATATAGGAGAAGTTATGAGAGGTGTGTGAAAACAGCGATGTAGCGGAAGCTATGGGAGGTGCGCGAAAACACAGCGATATAGGGGACGGTATGAGATGTGCATGAAGACACGGCGATATCGGGGAAGCCATGAGAGATGCGCAAAAACACAGCGATATAGGGGAAAGTATGAGAGGTGCACAGTAACACGGCGATACAGGGGAATGAATCAGAGGTGCAAGAAAACACAGCAATACAAGGGAAGTTAAGAGAGGAGTGAAAACAGAGCGATATAGGGGAAGGCACGAGAGGTGCGCGAAAACAGGGCAATATAGTGGAAGATATGGGATGTACGCGAAAACAGGGCAATATAGGGGAAGGTATGAGAGGTGTGCAAAAAGACAGCCATATAGGGGAAGGTATGCGAGCTGCGCGAAGGCACAGCGATATAGGGGATGCCATGTGAGGTGCGCGAAATCACAGTGATATAGGGGATGGTATGAGATATGCATCAAAACATGGCGATATAGGGGAAGCTATGAGAGGTGCACGAAAACACGGCGATATAGAGGAAGGTATGAGAAGTGCGCCAAAACTTGGTGATACAGGGGAATGCATCAGTTATGCGAGAAAATACAGCGATGTGGGGAAGTTATGAGAGGTGCGCGAAAACACAGCGATATAGGGGACGGTATGAGATGTCCATGAAAACATAGGGATATATGTGAAGGTATGATAGGTGCGCGAAAACACGGCGATATAGGGGAAATTATGAGAGGTGCGAGAAAACACAGCGATATAGGGGAAGGGATGAGAGGTGAGCGAAAACACAGCGATATAGGGGACGGTATGAGATGTGTATGAAAACACAGCGATATAGGGGAAGGCATGAGAGGTTAGCAAAAGTACAGAGATATAGGAGAATTTATGAGAGGTGCGCAAAAACACAGCAATATAGGGGAAGGTATGAGAGGTGCACGAAAACACAGCGATATAGCAGAAAGTATGGGATGTGCACGAAAACGGCGATATAGGGGAAGGTATGAGAGGTGCGCGAAGGCACAGCGATATAGGGGATGCTATGGGAGGTGCGCGAAAACACAGTGATATAGGGGATGGTATGAGATGGGCATCAAAACATGGCGATATAGGGAAAGCTATGAGAGGTGCGCGAAAACACGGCGATATAGAAGAAAGTATGAGACGTGCGCCAAAACTTGGCGATACAGGGGAATGCATCAGTGGTGCGAGGAAACACAGCGATGTAGGGGAAGTTATGAGAGGTGCGCGAAAACACAGCGATGTACCGGAATCTATGGGAGGTGCGCGAAAACGCAGTGATATAGGGGACGGTATGAGATGTGCATGAATACACGGCGATATTGGAGAAGCCAGGAGCGGTGCGAGAAAACACAGTAACATAGTGGAAATTATGAGAGGCGCGTGAAAACACAGCGATATAGGGGAAGGTATGAGAGGTGCACGAAAACAGGGTGATATAGGGGAAGGTATGAGAGGTGTGTGAAAGCACAGCGATATAGGAGAGGTTATGACAGGTGCGTGAAAACACAGCGATATAGGGGAATGTATGAGAGGTGCACAAAAACACAGCGATATAGGGGATGCTATGGGAGATGCGCGAAAATACAATGATATAGGGGGACGGTATGAGATGTGTATGAAAACACTGCAATATAGGGGAAGTTATGACAGGTGCACGAAAACACGGCGATATAGGGGAAAGTATGAGAAGTGCACAACAACACGGCGATACAGGGGAATGCATCAGTGTTGCAAGAAAACACATCGATATAGGGGAAGTTATGCGAGGAGAGAAAACAGAGTGAAATAGGTGAAGACATGAGAGGTGCGCGAAAACACAACGATATAGGGGAAGTTATGAGAGGTGCACGAAAACACAGCGATATAGGGAAAGGTATGAGAGGTGCGCGAAAACACAGCGATATAGGGGAAGCTATGAGAGGTGCGCGAGAACACGGCGATAAAGGGGAAATTATGAGAGGAGCGCGAAAACACGGCGATTTTGGGGAATCTATGAGAGGTGAGCAAGAACACAGCTATAAAGGTGAAGCTATATCAGAGTGCGAAAAGACAGCGATATAGGAGAAGTTATGAGAGGTGTGTGAAAACAGCGATGCAGCGGAAGCTATGGGAGGTGTGCGAAAACACAGCGACATAGGGGACGGTATGAGATGTGCATGAAGACACGGCGATATCGGGGAAGCCATGAGAGATGCGCAAAAACACGGCGATACAGGGGAATGAATCAGAGGTGCACAAAAACACGGCGATACAGGGGAATGAATCAGAGGTGCAAGAAAACACAGCAATACAAGGGAAGTTAAGAGAGGAGTGAAAACAGAGCGATATAGGGGAAGGCACGAGAGGTGCGCGAAAACAGGGCAATATAGTGGAAGATATGGGATGCACGTGAAAACAGGGCAATATAGGGGAAGGTACGAGAGGTGTGCAAAAAGACAGCCATATAGGGGAAGGTATGAGAGGTGCGCGAAAACACGGCAATACAGAGGAAGGTATGAGAGGTGCGCGAAGGCACAGCGATATAGGGGATGCCATGTGAGGTGCGCGAAATCACAGTGATATAGGGGATGGTATGAGATGGGCATCAAAACATGGCGATATAGGGAAAGCTATGAGAGGTGCGCGAAAACACGGCGATATAGAGGAAAGTATGAGAAGTGCGCCAAAACTTGGCGATACAGGGGAATGCATCAGTGGTGCGAGGAAGCACAGCGATGTAGGGGAAGTTATGAGAGGTGCGCGAAAACACAGCGATGTAGCGGAATCTATGGCAGGTGCGCTAAAACGCAGTGATATAGGGGACGGTATGAGATGTGCATGAATACACGGCGATATTGGAGAAGCCATGAGCGGTGCGAGAAAACACAGTAACCTAGTGGAAATTATGAGAGGCGCGTGAAAACACAGCGATATAGGGGAAGGTATGAGAGGTGCACGAAAACAGGGTGATATAGGGGAAGGTATGAGAGGTGTGTGAAAGCACAGCGATATAGGAGAGGTAATGACAGGTGCGTGAAAACACAGCGAAATAGGGGAATGTATGAGAGGTGCACAAAAACACAGCGATATAGGGGATGCTATGGGAGATGCGTGAAAACACAATGATATAGGGGGACGGTATGAGATGTGTATGAAAACACCGCAATATAGGGGAAGTTATGAGAGGTGCACGAAAACACGGCGATATAGGGGAAAGTATGAGAAGTGCGCAACAACACGGCGATACAGGGGAATGCATCAGTGTTGCAAGAAAACACATCGATATAGGGGAAGTTATGAGAGGAGCGAAAACAGAGTGATATAGGTGAAGACATGAGAGGTGCGCGAAAACACAGCGATATAGGGGAAGCTATGAGAGGTGCGCGAGAACACGGCGATAAAGGGGAAATTATGAGAAGAGCGCGAAAACACGGCGATTTTGGGGAATCTATGAAAGGTGAGCAAGAACACAGCTATAAAGGTGAAGGCTATATCAGGGTGCGAAAAGACAGCGATATAGGAGAAGTTATGAGAGGTGTGTGAAAACAGCGATGCAGCGGTAGCTATGGGAGGTGCGCGAAAACACAGCGATATAGGGGACGGTATGAGATATGCATGAAGACACGGCGATATCGGGGAAGCCATGAGAGATGCGCAAAAACACGCCGATACAGGGCAATGAATCAGAGGTGCAAGAAAACACAGCAATACAAGGGAAGTTATGAGAGGAGTGAAAACAGAGCGATATAGGGGAAGGCACGAGAGGTGCGCGAAAACAGGGCAATATAGTGGAAGATATGGGATGCACGTGAAAATAGGGCGATATAGGGGAAGCCATGAGAGATGCGCAAAAACACGACGATATAGGGGAAAGTATGAGAGGTGCGCGAAAACACGGCAATACAGGGGAATGTATCAGAGGTGCGAGAAAGCACAGCGATATTTGGGAAGTTATGAGAGGAGCGAAAACAGAGCGATATAGGGGAAGACATGACAGGTGCGCGAAAACACGGCGATATAGTGAAAGCTATGAGAGGTGAGCAAAAACACAGCGATAAAGGTGAAGCTATATTAGGGTGAGAAAAGACAGCGATATAGGGGAAGGTATGAGAGGTGCGTGAAAACACAGCGATGTAGCGGAAGCTATGGGAGGTATGAGAGGTGCACAAATACACAGCGATATTGGGGAAGGTATGGGAGATGCCTGGAAACAGGGCAATATAGGGGAAGGTATGAGAGGTGCCCGAGAACACTGCGATAAATGTGAAGCTATGGAATGTGCACGAAAAGACAGCGATATAGGGGAAATTATGAGAGGTTCACGAAAACACAGCGATGTAGGCGAAGCTATGGGAGGTGCACGAAAACACAGCGATATAGGGGAAGTTATGAGAGGTGCGCAAAAACACAGCGATATAGGGAAAGGCACGAGAGGTGCGTGAAAACGGGGCAATATGGTGTTAGCAATGGGATGTGCGCGAAAATAGGGCGATATAGGGTAAAGTATGAGAGGTGCGCGAAAAGACAGCGAAATAGGGGAAGGTTTAGGAGGTGCGCGAAAAGACGGCGATACTGGGTAATGTATCAAAGGTGCGACAAAACACAATGATATAGGGGAAGTAATGAGAGGACCGAAAACATAGCGATATAGGTGAAGACATGAGAGGCGCGCGGAAACACAGCGATATAGGGAACGCTATTGGACGTGCGCAGAAACACAGTGATACAGGGGAACGGTATGAGATGTGCATGAAAACACGGCAATATAGGGGAAGCTATGAGAGGTGCGTGAGAACACGGCGATATAGGGGAAATTATGAGAGGAGCGCGAAAACACGGCGATATAGGGGAAGCTATGAGAGGTGCATGAAAACAGCAATGTAGCAGAAACTATGGGAGGTGCGCAAAAACACAGCGATATAGGGGATGGTATGAGATGTGCAGGAAGACACGGCAATATCGGGGAAGCCATGAGAGATGCGGAAAAACACGGCGATATAGGGGAAAGTATGAGAGGTGCACAAAAACACGGCGATACGGGAATGAATCAGAGGTGCAAGAAAACACAGCAATACAGGGGAAGTTATGAGAGGAGCGAAAACAGAGCGATAAAGGGAAAGGCATGAGAGGTGCGCGAAAACAGGGCAATATAGGAGAAGACATGAGAAGTGCGCGAAAACAGGCCAATATAGTGGAAGTTATGGGATGTGCGTGAAAATAGGGCGATACTGGGGAAGGAATGAGAGGTGCGCGAAAACACTGCAATGTAGGCAAAGCTATAGGAGGTGCGCGAAAACACAGCGATATAGGGGACGGTATGAGATGTGCATGAATACACGGCGATATTGGGGAAGCCATGAGAGCTGCACGAAAACACAGCGATATAGGGGAAGATATGAGAGGTGCGCAAAAGCACAGCCATTTAGTGGAAGTTATGAGAGGCGCGTGAAAACACAGCGATATAGGGGAAGGTATGAGAGGTTCGCGAAAACACAGTGATATAGTGGAAGACGAGAGGTGCGCAAAAACTGGGCAATATAGTGGAAGCTATGGGATGTGCGTGAAGATAGGGCAATATTGGGGAAGGTATGTGAGGCGCGCGAAAACACAGCGATATAGGGGACGCTATTGGACGTGCGCGAGAACACATTGATATAGGGGAAGTTAAGAGAGGTGTGCGAGATTATGGCGATATAGGGGAAGTTATGAGATGTGCGCCAAATCACGGAGATACATGGGGCGGTATGAGATGTGCATGAATACACGGCGATATTGGGGAAGCCATGAGAGGTGCGCGAAAACACAGTGACATAGTGGAAGTTATGAGAGGCGCGTGAAAACACAGCGATATAGGGGAAGGTATCAGAGGTGCGCGAAAACAGGGCGATATAAGGGAAGGTATGAGAGGTGCGCGAAAGCACAGCGATATAGGAGAAGTTATGACACGTGCGTGAAAACACAGCTATATAGGGGAATGTATGAGAGGTGCACAAAAACACAGCGATATAGGGGATGCTATGGGAGGTGCGCGAAAACACAGTGATATAGGGGGATGGTATGAGATGTGTATGAAAACACTGCAATATAGGGGAAGCTATGAGAAGTGCGCAAAAACACGGCGATACAGGGGAATGCATCAGAGTTGCAAGAAAACACAGCGATATAGGGGAAGTTATGAGAGGAGCGAAAACAGAGTGATAAAGGGAAAGGCATGAGAGGTGCGCGAAAACTGGGCAATATAGTGTTAGCAATGGGATATGTGCGAAAATAGGGCGATATAGGGGAAAGTATGAGAGGTGCGCGAAAAGCCAGCGATATAGGGGAAGGTTCAAGAGGTGCGCGAAAAGACGGCGATACAGGGGAATGTATCAAAGGTGCGACAAAACACAGCGATATAGCGGAAGTAATGAGAGGAGCGAAAACATAGCGATATAGGTAAAGACATGAGAGGTGCGCGAAAGCACGGCGATATAGGGGAAGCTATGAGGGTGAGCAATAACACAGCGATAAAGGTGACGCTACGGGATGTGTGCGAAAAGACAGCGATATAGGGGACGGTATGATATGTGCATGAATACACGGCGATATCGGGGAAGCCATGAGAGGTGTGCAAAAACACAGCGATATAGGGGAAGGTATGAGAGGTGCGCAAATACACAGCGATATAGAGGAAGGTATGATAGGTGTATGAAAACACAGCGATATAGGGGAAGGTATGAGAGGTGCGCGAAAACACAGAGATATAGGGGACGCTATGGGACGTGCACGAAAACACAGCAATATTGGGGAAGCCCTGAGATGTGCGCAAAAACACAGCGATATAGGAGAAGTCATGAGAGGTGCGTTAAAACACAACGATATAGGAGAATTTATGAGAGGTGCGCAAAAACACAGCGATATAGGGGAAGGTATGAGAGGTGCACGAAAACACAGCGACATAGCAGAAAGTATGGGAGGTGCGCGAAAACGGCGATATAGGGGAAGGTATGAGAGGTGCGCGAAGGCACAGCGATATAGGGGATGTTATGGGAGGTGCGCGAAAACACAGTGATATAGGGGATGGTATGAGACGTGCATCAAAACATGGCGATATAGGGTAAGCTATGAGAGGTGCGCGAAAGCACTGCGATATAGAGGAAAGTATGAGAAGTGCGCCAAAACTTGGCGATACAGCGAAATGCATCAGTGGTGCGCGAAAGCACAGCGATATAGGAGAAGTTATGACACGTGCGTGAAAACACAGCTATATAGGGGAATGTATGAGAGGTGCACAAAAACACAGCGATATAGGGGATGCTATGGGAGGTGCGCGAAAACACAGTGATATAGGGGGATGGTATGAGATGTGTATGAAAACACTGCAATATAGGGGAAGCTATGAGAAGTGCGCAAAAACACGGCGATACAGGGGAATGCATCAGAGTTGCAAGAAAACACAGCGATATAGGGGAAGTTATGAGAGGAGCGAAAACAGAGTGATAAAGGGAAAGGCATGAGAGGTGCGCGAAAACTGGGCAATATAGTGTTAGCAATGGGATATGTGCGAAAATAGGGCGATATAGGGGAAAGTATGAGAGGTGCGCGAAAAGCCAGCGATATAGGGGAAGGTTCAAGAGGTGCGCGAAAAGACGGCGATACAGGGGAATGTATCAAAGGTGCGACAAAACACAGCGATATAGCGGAAGTAATGAGAGGAGCGAAAACATAGCGATATAGGTAAAGACATGAGAGGTGCGCGAAAGCACGGCGATATAGGGGAAGCTATGAGGGTGAGCAATAACACAGCGATAAAGGTGACGCTACGGGATGTGTGCGAAAAGACAGCGATATAGGGGACGGTATGATATGTGCATGAATACACGGCGATATCGGGGAAGCCATGAGAGGTGTGCAAAAACACAGCGATATAGGGGAAGGTATGAGAGGTGCGCAAATACACAGCGATATAGAGGAAGGTATGATAGGTGTATGAAAACACAGCGATATAGGGGAACGTATGAGAGGTGCGCGAAAACACAGAGATATAGGGGACGCTATGGGACGTGCACGAAAACACAGCAATATTGGGGAAGCCCTGAGATGTGCGCAAAAACACAGCGATATAGGAGAAGTCATGAGAGGTGCGTTAAAACACAACGATATAGGAGAATTTATGAGAGGTGCGCAAAAACACAGCGATATAGGGGAAGGTATGAGAGGTGCACGAAAACACAGCGACATAGCAGAAAGTATGGGAGGTGCGCGAAAACGGCGATATAGGGGAAGGTATGAGAGGTGCGCGAAGGCACAGCGATATAGGGGATGTTATGGGAGGTGCGCGAAAACACAGTGATATAGGGGATGGTATGAGACGTGCATCAAAACATGGCGATATAGGGTAAGCTATGAGAGGTGCGCGAAAGCACTGCGATATAGAGGAAAGTATGAGAAGTGCGCCAAAACTTGGCGATACAGCGAAATGCATCAGTGGTGCGACAAAACACAGCGATGTAGGGGAAGTTATGACAGGTGCGTGAAAACACAGCGATATAGGGGAATGTATGAGAGGTGCACAAAAACACAGTGATATAGGGGATGCTACGGGAGATGTGCGAAAACACAATGATATAGGGGGACGGTATGAGATGTGTATGAAAACACTGCAATATAGGGGAAGTTATGAGAGGTGCGCGAAAAGACGGCGATACAGGGGAAAGAATGAGAAGTGCGCAACAACACGGCGATACAGGGAAAGGCACGAGAGGTGCGTGAAAACAGCGATATAGGGGAAGTTATGAGAGGAGCGAAAACAGAGCGATATAGGGAAAGGCACGAGAGGTGCGTGAAAACGGGGCAATATGGTGTTAGCAATGGGATGTGCGCGAAAATAGGGCGATATAGGGGAAAGTATGAGAGGTGCGCGAAAAGACAGCGAAATAGGGGAAGGTTTAGGAGGTGCACGAAAAGACGGCGATACCGGGGAATGTATCAAAGGTGCGACAAAACACAACGATATAGGGGAAGTAATGAGAGGACCGAAAACATAGCGATATAGGTGAAGACATGAGAGGTGCGCGAAAACACAACGATATAGGGGAAGGTATGAGAGGTGCGCGAAAACACAGCGATATAGGGAAAGGTATGAGAGGTGCGCGAAAACACAGCGATATAGGGGAAGCTATGAGAGGTGCGCGAGAACACGGCGATAAAGGGGAAATTAGGAGAGGAAGGCGAAAACACGGCGATTTTGGGGAATCTATGAGAGGTGAGCAAGAACACAGCTATAAAGGTGAAGCTATATCAGGGTGCAAAAAGACAGCGATATAGGAGAAGTTATGAGAGGTGTGTGAAAACAGCGATGTAGCGGAAGCTATGGGAGGTGCGCGAAAACACAGCGATATAGGGGACGGTATGAGATGTGCATGAAGACACGGCGATATCGGGGAAGCCATGAGAGATGCGCAAAAACACGGCGATATAGGGGAAAGTATGAGAGGTGCACAAAAACACGGCGATACAGGGGAATGAATCAGAGGTGCAAGAAAACACAGCAGTACAAGGGAAGTTAAGAGAGGGGTGAAAACAGAGCGATATAGGGGAAGGCACGAGAGGTGCGCGAAAACAGGGCAATATAGTGGAAGATATGGGATGCACGCGAAAACAGGGCAATATAGGGGAAGGTATGAGAGGTGTGCAAAAAGACAGCCATATAGGGGAAGGCATGAGAGGTGTGCAAAAACACGGCAATACAGGGGAAGGTATGAGAGGTGCGCGAAGGCACAGCAATATAGGGGATGCCATGGGAGGTGCGCGAAATCACAGTGATATAGGGGATGGTATGAGATATGCATCAAAACATGGCGATATAGGGGAAGCTATGAGAGGTGCACGAAAACACGGCGATATAGAGGAAGGTATGAGAAGTGCGCCAAAGCTTGCTGATACAGGGGAATGCATCAGTTATGCGAGAAAATACAGCGATGTGGGGAAGTTATGAGAGGTGCGCGAAAACACAGCGATATAGGGGACGGTATGAGATGTGCATGAAAACATAGGGATATAGGTGAAGGTATGATAGGTGCGCGAAAACACGGCGCTATAGGGGAAATTATGAGAGGTGCGAGAAAGCACAGCGATATAGGGGAAGGGTTTAGAGGTGAGCGAAAACACAGCGATATAGGGGACTGTATGAGATGTGTATGAAAACACAGCGATATAGGGGAAGGCATGAGAGGTTAGCAAAAGTACAGAGATATAGGAGAATTTATGAGAGGTGCGCAAAAACACAGCAATATAGAGGAAGGTATGAGAGGTGCACAAAAACACAGCGTTATAGCAGAAAGTATGGGATGTGCGCGAAAACGGCGATATAGGGGAAGGTATGAGAGGTGCGCGAAGGCACAGCAATATAGGGGATGCTATGGGAGGTGCGCGAAAACACAGTGATATAGGGGATGGTATGAGATGGGCATCAAAACATGGCGATATAGGGAAAGCTATGAGAGGTGCGCGAAAACATGGCGATATAGAGGAAAGTATGAGAAGTGCGCCAAAACTTGGCGATACAGGGGAATGCATCAGTGGTGCGAGGAAACACAGCGATGTAGGGGAATTTATGAGAGCTGCGCGAAAACACAGCGATGTAGCGGAATCTATGGGAGGTGCGCGAAAACACAGTGATATAGGGGACGGTATGAGATGTGCATGAATACACGGTGATATTGGGGAAGCCATGAGCGGTGCGCGAAAACACAGTGACATAGTGGAAGTTATGAGAGGCGTGTGAAAACACAGTGATATAGGGGGACAGTATGAGATGTGTATGAAAACACTGCAATATAGGGGAAGTTATGAGAGGAGCGAAAACAGAGCGATATAGGAAAAGGCATGAGAGGTGCGCGAAAACGGGGCAATATAGTGTTAGCAATGGGATGTGCGCGAAAATAGGGCGATATAGGGGAAAGTATGAGAGGTGCGCGAAAAGACAGCGAAATAGGGGAAGGTTTAGGAGGTACGCGAAAAGACGGCGATACCGGGGAATGTATCAAAAGTGCGACAAAACACGACGATATAGGGGAAGTAATGAGAGGACCGAAAACATAGCGATATAGGTGAACACATGAGAGGTGCACGAAAACACAGCGATATAGGGGAAGCTATGAGAGGTGCGCGAGAACACGGCGATAAAGGGGAAATTATGAGAGGAGCGCGAAAACACGGCGATTTTGGGGAATCTATGAGAGGTGAGCAAGAACACAGCTATAAAGGTGAAGCTATATCAGAGTGCGAAAAGACAGCGATATAGGAGAAGTTATGAGAGGTGTGTGAAAACAGCGATGTAGCGGAAGCTATGGGAGGTGCGCGAAAACACAGCGATATAGGGGACGGTATGAGATGTGCATGAAGTCACGGCGATATCGGGGAAGCCATGAGAGATGCACAAAAACACGGCGATACAGGGGAATGAATCAGAGGTGCAAGAAAACACAGCAATACAAGGGAAGTTATGAGAGGAGTGAAAACAGAGCGATATAGGGGAAGGCACGAGAGGTGCGCGAAAACAGGGCAATATAGTGGAAGATATGGGATGCACGCGAAAACAGGGTAATATAGGGGAAGGTATGAGAGGTGTGCAAAAAGACAGCGATAAAGATGAAGCTATATTAGGGTGAGAAAAGACAGCGATATAGGGGAAGGTATGAGAGGTGCGCGATAACACAGCGATGTAGCGGAAGCTATGGGAGGTATGAGAGGTGCACAAATACACAGCGATATCGGGGAAGGTATGGGAGATGCGTGGAAGCGGTGATATAGGGGAAGGTATGAGAGGTGCGCGAAGGCACTGTGATGTCGGGGATTCAATGGGAGGTGCGCGGATACACAGCGATATAGGGGACGTTATGAGATCTGCATGAAAACACGGCAATATAGGGGAAGGTATGAGAGGTGTGAAAAAATTCAGCGATATAGGGGAAGACGAGAGGTGCGTGAAAACATGGCAATATAGTGGAAGCTATGGGATGTGCACGAAAACATGGTGATAGTGGGAAATGTATGAGAGGTGCTCGAAAACACAGCGATAAAGGTGAAGCTATGGGATGTGCGCGAAAAGACAGCGATATAGGGGAAATTATGAGAGGTTCACGAAAACACAGCGATGTAGGCGAAGCTATGGGAGGTGCACGAAAACACAGCGATCTAGGGGAAGTTATGAGAGGTGTTTGAAAACAGCGATGTCGTGGAAGCTATGGGAGGTGCGCGAAAACACAGCGATATAGGGGACGGTATGAGATGTGCATGAAGACACGGCGATATCGGGGAAGCCATGAGAGATGCGCAAAACACGGCGATATAGGGGAAAGTATGAGAGGTGCACAAAAACACGGCGATACAGGGGAAAGACTCAGAGGTGCAAGAAAACACAGCAATACAAGGGAAGTTATGAGAGGAGTGAAAATAGAGCGATATAGGGGAAGGCACGAGAGGTGCGCGAAAACAGGGCAATATCGTGGAAGATATGGGATGCACGCGAAAACAGGGCAATATAGGGGAAGGTATGAGAGATGTGCAAAAAGACAGCCATATAGGGGAATGTATGAGAGGTGCGCAAAAACACGGCAATACAGGGGAATGTATCAGAGGTGCGAGAAAACACAGCGATATTTGGGAAGTTATGAGAGGAGCGAAAACAGAGCGATATAGGGGAAGACATGACAGGTGCGCGAAAACACGGCGATATAGTGGAAGCTATGAGAGGTGAGCAAAAACACAGCGATAAAGGTGAAACTATATTAGGGTGAGAAAAGATAGCGATATAGGGGAAGGTATGAGAGGTGCGCGAAAACACAGCGATGTAGCGGAAGCTATGGGAGGTATGAGAGGTGCACAAATACACAGCGATATTGGGGAAGGTATGGGAGATGCGTGGAAACAGGGTGATATAGGGGAATGTATGAGAGGTGCGCGAAGGCACTGTGATGTCGGTGATTCTATGGGAGGTGCGCGGATACACAGCGATATAGGGGACGTTATGAGATCTGCATGAAAACACGGCAATATAGGGGAAGGTATGAGAGGTGTGAAAAAATTCAGCGATATAGGGGAAGACGAGAGGTGCGCGAAAACAGGGCAATATAGTGGAAGCTATGGGATGTGCACGAAAACATGGTGATATAGGGAAATGTATGAGAGGTGCCCGAAAACACAGCGATAAAGTGAAGCTATGGGATGTGCGCGAAAAGACAGCGATATAGGGGAAATTATGAGAGGTTCACGAAAACACAGCGATGTAGGCGAAGCTATGGGAGGTGCACGAAAACACAGCGATATAGGGGAAGTTATGAGAGGTGCGCAAAAACACAGCGATATAGGAGAAGTCATGAGAGGTGCGTTAAAACACAGCGATATAGCAGAAAGTATGGGAGGTGCGCGAAAACGGCGATATAGGGGAAGGTATGAGAGGTGCGCGAAGGCACAGCGATATAGGGGATGTTATGGGAGGTGCGCGAAAACACAGTGATATAGGGGATGGTATGAGATGTGCATCAAAACATGGCGATATAGGGTAAGCTATGAGAGGTGCGCGAAAGCACTGCGATATAGAGGAAAGTATGAGAAGTGCGCTAAAACTTGGCGATACAGGGAAATGCATCAGTGGTGCGACAAAACACAGCGATGTAGGGGAAGTTATGACAGGTGCGTGAAAACACAGCGATATAGGGGAATGTATGAGAGGTGCACAAAAACACAGCGATATAGGGGATGCTATGGGAGATGCATGAAAACAGTGATATAGGGGGACGGTATGAGATGTGTATGAAAACACTGCAATATAGGGGAAGTTATGAGAGGTGCGCGAAAAGACGGCGATACAGGGGAATGCATCAGCGTTGCGTGAAAACAGCGATATAGGGGAAGTTATGAGAGGAGCGAAAACAGAGCGATATAGGGAAAGGCACGAGAGGTGCGTGAAAACGGGGCAATATGGTGTTAGCAATGGGATGTGCGCGAAAATAGGGCGATATAGTGGAAAGTATGAGAGGTGCTCGAAAAGACAGCGAAATAGGGGAAGGTTTAGGAGGTACGCGAAAAGACGGCGATACCGGGGAATGTATCAAAAGTGCGACAAAACACGACGATATAGGGGAAGTAATGAGAGGACCGAAAACATAGCGATATAGGTGAACACATGAGAGGTGCACGAAAACACAGCGATATAGGGGAAGCTATGAGAGGTGCGCGAGAACACGGCGATAAAGGGGAAATTAGGAGAGGAAGGCGAAAACACGGCGATTTTGGGGAATCTATGAGAGGTGAGCAAGAACACAGCTATAAAGGTGAAGCTATATCAGGGTGCAAAAAGACAGCGATATAGGAGAAGTTATGAGAGGTGTGTGAAAACAGCGATGTAGCGGAAGCTATGGGAGGTGCGCGAAAACACAGCGATATAGGGGACGGTATGAGATGTGCATGAAGACACGGCGATATCGGGGAAGCCATGAGAGATGCGCAAAAACACGGCGATATAGGGGAAAGTATGAGAGGTGCACAAAAACACGGCGATACAGGGGAATGAATCAGAGGTGCAAGAAAACACAGCAGTACAAGGGAAGTTAAGAGAGGGGTGAAAACAGAGCGATATAGGGGAAGGCACGAGAGGTGCGCGAAAACAGGGCAATATAGTGGAAGATATGGGATGCACGCGAAAACAGGGCAATATAGGGGAAGGTATGAGAGGTGTGCAAAAAGACAGCCATATAGGGGAAGGCATGAGAGGTGCGCAAAAACACGGCAATACAGGGGAAGGTATGAGAGGTGCGCGAAGGCACAGCAATATAGGGGATGCCATGGGAGGTGCGCGAAATCACAGTGATATAGGGGATGGTATGAGATATGCATCAAAACATGGCGATATAGGGGAAGCTATGAGAGGTGCACGAAAACACGGCGATATAGAGGAAGGTATGAGAAGTGCGCCAAAGCTTGCTGATACAGGGGAATGCATCAGTTATGCGAGAAAATACAGCGATGTGGGGAAGTTATGAGAGGTGCGCGAAAACACAGCGATATAGGGGACGGTATGAGATGTGCATGAAAACATAGGGATATAGGTGAAGGTATGATAGGTGCGCGAAAACACGGCGCTATAGGGGAAATTATGAGAGGTGCGAGAAAGCACAGCGATATAGGGGAAGGGTTTAGAGGTGAGCGAAAACACAGCGATATAGGGGACTGTATGAGATGTGTATGAAAACACAGCGATATAGGGGAAGGCATGAGAGGTTAGCAAAAGTACAGAGATATAGGAGAATTTATGAGAGGTGCGCAAAAACACAGCAATATAGAGGAAGGTATGAGAGGTGCACAAAAACACAGCGTTATAGCAGAAAGTATGGGATGTGCGCGAAAACGGCGATATAGGGGAAGGTATGAGAGGTGCGCGAAGGCACAGCAATATAGGGGATGCTATGGGAGGTGCGCGAAAACACAGTGATATAGGGGATGGTATGAGATGGGCATCAAAACATGGCGATATAGGGAAAGCTATGAGAGGTGCGCGAAAACATGGCGATATAGAGGAAAGTATGAGAAGTGCGCCAAAACTTGGCGATACAGGGGAATGCATCAGTGGTGCGAGGAAACACAGCGATGTAGGGGAATTTATGAGAGCTGCGCGAAAACACAGCGATGTAGCGGAATCTATGGGAGGTGCGCGAAAACACAGTGATATAGGGGACGGTATGAGATGTGCATGAATACACGGTGATATTGGGGAAGCCATGAGCGGTGCGCGAAAACACAGTGACATAGTGGAAGTTATGAGAGGCGTGTGAAAACACAGTGATATAGGGGGACAGTATGAGATGTGTATGAAAACACTGCAATATAGGGGAAGTTATGAGAGGAGCGAAAACAGAGCGATATAGGAAAAGGCATGAGAGGTGCGCGAAAACGGGGCAATATAGTGTTAGCAATGGGATGTGCGCGAAAATAGGGCGATATAGGGGAAAGTATGAGAGGTGCGCGAAAAGACAGCGAAATAGGGGAAGGTTTAGGAGGTACGCGAAAAGACGGCGATACCGGGGAATGTATCAAAAGTGCGACAAAACACGACGATATAGGGGAAGTAATGAGAGGACCGAAAACATAGCGATATAGGTGAACACATGAGAGGTGCACGAAAACACAGCGATATAGGGGAAGCTATGAGAGGTGCGCGAGAACACGGCGATAAAGGGGAAATTATGAGAGGAGCGCGAAAACACGGCGATTTTGGGGAATCTATGAGAGGTGAGCAAGAACACAGCTATAAAGGTGAAGCTATATCAGAGTGCGAAAAGACAGCGATATAGGAGAAGTTATGAGAGGTGTATGAAAACAGTGATGTAGCGGAAGCTATGGGAGGTGCGCGAAAACACAGCGATATAGGGGACGGTATGAGATGTGCATGAAGTCACGGCGATATCGGGGAAGCCATGAGAGATGCACAAAAACACGGCGATACAGGGGAATGAATCAGAGGTGCAAGAAAACACAGCAATACAAGGGAAGTTATGAGAGGAGTGAAAACAGACCGATATAGGGGAAGGCACGAGAGGTGCGCGAAAACAGGGCAATATAGTGGAAGATATGGGATGCACGCGAAAACAGGGTAATATAGGGGAAGGTATGAGAGGTGTGCAAAAAGACAGCGATAAAGATGAAGCTATATTAGGGTGAGAAAAGACAGCGATATAGGGGAAGGTATGAGAGGTGCGCGATAACACAGCGATGTAGCGGAAGCTATGGGAGGTATGAGAGGTGCACAAATACACAGCGATATCGGGGAAGGTATGGGAGATGCGTGGAAGCGGTGATATAGGGGAAGGTATGAGAGGTGCGCGAAGGCACTGTGATGTCGGGGATTCAATGGGAGGTGCGCGGATACACAGCGATATAGGGGACGTTATGAGATCTGCATGAAAACACGGCAATATAGGGGAAGGTATGAGAGGTGTGAAAAAATTCAGCGATATAGGGGAAGACGAGAGGTGCGTGAAAACATGGCAATATAGTGGAAGCTATGGGATGTGCACGAAAACATGGTGATAGTGGGAAATGTATGAGAGGTGCTCGAAAACACAGCGATAAAGGTGAAGCTATGGGATGTGCGCGAAAAGACAGCGATATAGGGGAAATTATGAGAGGTTCACGAAAACACAGCGATGTAGGCGAAGCTATGGGAGGTGCACGAAAACACAGCGATCTAGGGGAAGTTATGAGAGGTGTTTGAAAACAGCGATGTCGTGGAAGCTATGGGAGGTGCGCGAAAACACAGCGATATAGGGGACGGTATGAGATGTGCATGAAGACACGGCGATATCGGGGAAGCCATGAGAGATGCGCAAAAACACGGCGATATAGGGGAAAGTATGAGAGGTGCACAAAAACACGGCGATACAGGGGAAAGAATCAGAGGTGCAAGAAAACACAGCAATACAAGGGAAGTTATGAGAGGAGTGAAAATAGAGCGATATAGGGGAAGGCACGAGAGGTGCGCGAAAACAGGGCAATATCGTGGAAGATATGGGATGCACGCGAAAACAGGGCAATATAGGGGAAGGTATGAGAGATGTGCAAAAAGACAGCCATATAGGGGAATGTATGAGAGGTGCGCAAAAACACGGCAATACAGGGGAATGTATCAGAGGTGCGAGAAAACACAGCGATATTTGGGAAGTTATGAGAGGAGCGAAAACAGAGCGATATAGGGGAAGACATGACAGGTGCGCGAAAACACGGCGATATAGTGGAAGCTATGAGAGGTGAGCAAAAACACAGCGATAAAGGTGAAACTATATTAGGGTGAGAAAAGACAGCGATATAGGGGAAGGTATGAGAGGTGCGCGAAAACACAGCGATGTAGCGGAAGCTATGGGAGGTATGAGAGGTGCACAAATACACAGCGATATTGGGGAAGGTATGGGAGATGCGTGGAAACAGGGTGATATAGGGGAATGTATGAGAGGTGCGCGAAGGCACTGTGATGTCGGTGATTCTATGGGAGGTGCGCGGATACACAGCGATATAGGGGACGTTATGAGATCTGCATGAAAACACGGCAATATAGGGGAAGGTATGAGAGGTGTGAAAAAATTCAGCGATATAGGGGAAGACGAGAGGTGCGCGAAAACAGGGCAATATAGTGGAAGCTATGGGATGTGCACGAAAACATGGTGATATAGGGAAATGTATGAGAGGTGCCCGAAAACACAGCGATAAAGTGAAGCTATGGGATGTGCGCGAAAAGACAGCGATATAGGGGAAATTATGAGAGGTTCACGAAAACACAGCGATGTAGGCGAAGCTATGGGAGGTGCACGAAAACACAGCGATATAGGGGAAGTTATGAGAGGTGCGCAAAAACACAGCGATATAGGAGAAGTCATGAGAGGTGCGTTAAAACACAGCGATATAGCAGAAAGTATGGGAGGTGCGCGAAAACGGCGATATAGGGGAAGGTATGAGAGGTGCGCGAAGGCACAGCGATATAGGGGATGTTATGGGAGGTGCGCGAAAACACAGTGATATAGGGGATGGTATGAGATGTGCATCAAAACATGGCGATATAGGGTAAGCTATGAGAGGTGCGCGAAAGCACTGCGATATAGAGGAAAGTATGAGAAGTGCGCTAAAACTTGGCGATACAGGGAAATGCATCAGTGGTGCGACAAAACACAGCGATGTAGGGGAAGTTATGACAGGTGCGTGAAAACACAGCGATATAGGGGAATGTATGAGAGGTGCACAAAAACACAGCGATATAGGGGATGCTATGGGAGATGCGTGAAAACAGTGATATAGGGGGACGGTATGAGATGTGTATGAAAACACTGCAATATAGGGGAAGTTATGAGAGGTGCGCGAAAAGACGGCGATACAGGGGAATGCATCAGCGTTGCGTGAAAAAAGCGATATAGGGGAAGTTATGAGAGGAGCGAAAACAGAGCGATATAGGGAAAGGCACGAGAGGTGCGTGAAAACGGGGCAATATGGTGTTAGCAATGGGATGTGCGCGAAAATAGGGCGATATAGTGGAAAGTATGAGAGGTGCTCGAAAAGACAACGAAATAGGGGAAGGTTTAGGAGGTACGCGAAAAGACGGCGATACCGGGGAATGTATCAAAAGTGCGACAAAACACGACGATATAGGGGAAGTAATGAGAGGACCGAAAACATAGCGATATAGGTGAACACATGAGAGGTGCACGAAAACACAGCGATATAGGGGAAGCTATGAGAGGTGCGCGAGAACACGGCGATAAAGGGGAAATTATGAGAGGAGCGCGAAAACACGGCGATTTTGGGGAATCTATGAGAGGTGAGCAAGAACACAGCTATAAAGGTGAAGCTATATCAGAGTGCGAAAAGACAGCGATATAGGAGAAGTTATGAGAGGTGTGTGAAAACAGTGATGTAGCGGAAGCTATGGGAGGTGCGCGAAAACACAGCGATATAGGGGACGGTATGAGATGTGCATGAAGTCACGGCGATATCGGGGAAGCCATGAGAGATGCACAAAAACACGGCGATACAGGGGAATGAATCAGAGGTGCAAGAAAACACAGCAATACAAGGGAAGTTATGAGAGGAGTGAAAACAGACCGATATAGGGGAAGGCACGAGAGGTGCGCGAAAACAGGGCAATATAGTGGAAGATATGGGATGCACGCGAAAACAGGGTAATATAGGGGAAGGTATGAGAGGTGTGCAAAAAGACAGCGATAAAGATGAAGCTATATTAGGGTGAGAAAAGACAGCGATATAGGGGAAGGTATGAGAGGTGCGCGATAACACAGCGATGTAGCGGAAGCTATGGGAGGTATGAGAGGTGCACAAATACACAGCGATATCGGGGAAGGTATGGGAGATGCGTGGAAGCGGTGATATAGGGGAAGGTATGAGAGGTGCGCGAAGGCACTGTGATGTCGGGGATTCAATGGGAGGTGCGCGGATACACAGCGATATAGGGGACGTTATGAGATCTGCATGAAAACATGGCAATATAGGGGAAGGTATGAGAGGTGTGAAAAAATTCAGCGATATAGGGGAAGACGAGAGGTGCGTGAAAACATGGCAATATAGTGGAAGCTATGGGATGTGCACGAAAACATGGTGATAGTGGGAAATGTATGAGAGGTGCTCGAAAACACAGCGATAAAGGTGAAGCTATGGGATGTGCGCGAAAAGACAGCGATATAGGGGAAATTATGAGAGGTTCACGAAAACACAGCGATGTAGGCGAAGCTATGGGAGGTGCACGAAAACACAGCGATCTAGGGGAAGTTATGAGAGGTGTTTGAAAACAGCGATGTCGTGGAAGCTATGGGAGGTGCGCGAAAACACAGCGATATAGGGGACGGTATGAGATGTGCATGAAGACACGGCGATATCGGGGAAGCCATGAGAGATGCGCAAAAACACGGCGATATAGGGGAAAGTATGAGAGGTGCACAAAAACACGGCGATACAGGGGAAAGAATCAGAGGTGCAAGAAAACACAGCAATACAAGGGAAGTTATGAGAGGAGTGAAAATAGAGCGATATAGGGGAAGGCACGAGAGGTGCGCGAAAACAGGGCAATATCGTGGAAGATATGGGATGCACGCGAAAACAGGGCAATATAGGGGAAGGTATGAGAGATGTGCAAAAAGACAGCCATATAGGGGAATGTATGAGAGGTGCGCAAAAACACGGCAATACAGGGGAATGTATCAGAGGTGCGAGAAAACACAGCGATATTTGGGAAGTTATGAGAGGAGCGAAAACAGAGCGATATAGGGGAAGACATGACAGGTGCGTGAAAACACAGCGATATAGGGGACGCTATTGGACGTGCGCAGAAACACAGTGATACAGGGGGACGGTATGAGATGTGCATGAAAACACAGCAATATAGGGGAAGCTATGAGAGGTGCGTGAGAACACGGCGATATAGGGGAAATTATGAGAGGAGCGCGAAAACACGGCGATATAGGGGAAGCTATGAGAGGTGCATGAAAACAGCAATGTAGCAGAAACTATGGGAGGTGCGCAAAAACACAGCGATATTGGGGATGGTATGAGATGTGCAGGCAGACACGGCAATATCGGGGAAGCCATGAGAGATGCGGAAAAACACGGCGATATAGGGGAAAGTATGAGAGGTGCACAAAAACACGGCGATACCGGAATGAATCAGAGGTGCAAGAAAACACAGCCATATAGGTGAAGCTATGAGAGGTGCGCGAAAACACGGCGATATAGAGGAAAGTATGAGAAGTGCGCCAAAACTTGGCGATACAGGGGAATGCATCAGTGGTGCGAGGAAACACAGCGATGTAGGGGAAGTTATGAGAGGTGCGAGAAAACACAGCGATGTAGGGGACGGTATGAGATGTGCATGAATACACGGCGAATTTGGGGAAGCCATGAGATGTGCGCAAAAACACAGCGATACGGGGGACGTTATGAGATGTGTATGAAAACATGGCGATATAGGGTAAGGTATGAGAGGTGAGCAATAATACAGCGATATAGGAGAAGTTATGAGAGGTGCGTAAAAACACAGCAATATAGGGGAAGGTATGGGAGGTGCGCGAAGGCACAGCAATATAGGGGATGCTATGGAAGGTGCGCGAAAACACAGTGATATAGGGGATGGTATGAGATGTGCATCAAAACATGGCGATATAGGGGAAGCTATGAGAGCTGCGTGAAAACACGGCGATATAGAGGAAAGTATGAGAAGTGTGCCAAAACTTGGCGATGCAGGGGAATGCATCAGTTATGCGAGAAAACACAACGATGTAGGGGAAGTTATGAGAGGTGCCCGAAAACACAGCGATGTAGCGGAAGCTATGGGAGGTGCGCGAAAACACTGCTATATAGGGGACGGTATGAGATGTGTATGAAAACACAGCGATATAGGGGAAGGCATGAGAGGTTAGCAAAAGTACAGAGATATAGGAGAATTTATGAGAGGTGCGCAAAAACGCAGCAACATAGGGGAAGGTATGAGAGGTGCACGAAAACACAGCGATATAGCAGAAAGTATGGGATGTGCGCGAAAACGGCGATATAGGGGAAGGTATGAGAGGTGCGCGAAGGAACAGCGATATAGGGGATGCTATGGGAGGTGCGCGAAAGCACAGTCATATAGGGGATGGTATGAGATGGGCATCAAAACATGGCGATATAGGGAAAGCTATGAGAGGTGCGCGAAAACACGGCGATATAGAGGAAAGTATGAGGAGTGCGCCAAAACTTGGCGATACAGGGGAATATATCAGTGGTGCGAAGAAACACAGCGATGTAGGGGAAGTTATGAGAGGTGCACGAAAACACAGCGAAGCAGCGGAATCTATGGGAGGTGCGCGAAAACGCAGTGATATAGGGGACGGTATGAGATGTGCATGAATAGACAGCGATATTGGGGAAGCCATGAGCGGTGCGTGAAAACACAGTAACATAGTGGAAGCTATGAGAGGCGCGTGAAAACACAGCGATATAGGGGAATGTATGAGAGGTGCACAAAAACACAGTGATATAGGGGATGCTATGGGAGATGCGCGAAAACACAATGATATAGGGGGACGGTATGAGATGTGTATGAAAACACTGCAATATAGGGGAAGTTATGAGAGGTGCGCAAACACGGCGATATAGGGGAAAGTATGAGAAGTGCGCAACAACACGGCGATACAGGGGAATGCATCAGTGTTGCAAGAAAACACATCGATATAGGAGATTTTATGAGAGGTGCGCAAAAACACAGCAATATAGGGGAAGGTATGAGAGGTGCACGAAAACACAGCGACATAGCAGAAAGTATGGGAGGTGCGCGAAAACGGCGATATAGGGGAAGGTATGAGAGGTGCGCGAAGGCACAGCTATATAGGGGATGTTATGGGAGGTGCGCGAAAGCACAGTGATATGGGGGATGGTATGAGATGTTCATCAAAACATGGCGATATAGGGTATCGCGTATAGGGTATAGAGGTGCGCGAAAGCACTGCGATATAGAGGAAAGTATGAGAAGTGCGCCAAAACTTGGCGATACAGGGAAATGCATCAGTGGTGCGACAAAACACAGCGATGTAGGGGAAGTTATGACAGGTGCGTGAAAACACAGCGATATAGGGGAATGTATGAGAGGTGCGCAAAAACACAGCGATATAGGGGATGCTATGGGAGATGCGCGAAAACAGTGATATAGGGGGACGGTATGAGATGTGTATGAAAACACTGCAATATAGGGGAAGGTATGAGAGGTGTGCGAAAACACGGCGATATAGGGGAAAGAATGAGAAGTGCGCAACAACACGGCGATACAGGGGAATGCATCAGAGTTGCAAGAAAACAGCGATATAGGGGAAGTTATGAGAGGAGCGAAAACAGAGCGATAAAGGGAAAGGCACGAGAGGTGCGTGAAAACGGGGCAATATGGTGTTAGCAATGGGATGTGCGCGAAGATAGGGCGATATAGGGGAAAGTATGAGAGGTGCGCGAAAAGACGACGATACCGGGGAATGTATCAAAGGTGCGACAAAACACAGCGATATAGGGGAAGTAATGAGAGGACCGAAAACATAGCGACATAGGTGAAGACATGAGAGGTGCGCGTAAACACAGCGATATAGGGGATGCTATGGGAGGTGTGCGAAAACACAGTGATACAGGGAGACGGTATGAGATGTGCATGAAAACACAGCGATATAGGGGAAGCTATGAGAGGTGCGCAAGAACAAGGCGATAAAGGCGAAATTATGAGAGGAGCGCAAAAACACGGCGATTTTGGGGAATCTATGAGAGGTGAGCAAGAACACAGCTATAAAGGTGAAGGCTATATCAGGGTGCGAAAAGACAGCGATATAGGAGAAGTTATGAGAGGTGTGTGAAAACAGCGATGTAGCGGAAGCTATGGGAGGTGCGCGAAAACACAGCGATATAGGGGACGGTATGAGATGTGCATAAATACACGGCGATATCGGGGAAGCCATGAGGGTTGCACAAAAACACGGCGATATAGGGGAAAGTATGAGAGGTGCACAAAAACACGGCGATACAGGGGAATGAATCAGAGGTGCAAGAAAACACAGCAATACAAGGGAAGTTATGAGAGGAGTGAAAACAGAGCGATATAGTGGAAGGCACGAGAGGTGCGCGAAAACAGGGCAACATAGTGGAAGGTATGGGATGCATGCAAAAACAGGGCGATATAGGGGAAGGTATGAGAGGTGAGTAAAAAGACAGCCATATAGGGGAAGCTATGAGAGGTGCGCGAAAACACGGCGATATAGAGGAAAGTATGAGAAGTGCGCCAAAACTTGGCGATACAGGAGAATGCATCAGTGGTGCGAGGAAACACAGCGATGTAGGGGAAGTTATGAGAAGTGCGCGAAAACACAGCGATGTAGCGGAATCTATGGGAGGTGCGCGAAAACACAGTGATATAGGGGACGGTATGAGATGTGCATGAATACACGGTGATATTGGGGAAGCCATGAGCGGTGCGCGAAAACACAGTGACATAGTGGAAGTTATGAGAGGCGCGTGAAAACACAGCAATATAGGGGAAGGTATGAGAGGTGCACAAAAACACAGCGATATAGGGAATGCTATGGGAGATGCGTGAAAACACAGTGATATAGGGGGACGGTATGAGATGTGTATGAAAACACTGCAATATAGGGGAAGTTATGAGAGGAGCGAAAACAGAGCGATATAGGGAAAGGCATGAGAGGTGCGCGAAAACGGGGCAATATAGTGTTAGCAATGGGATGTGCGTGAAAATAGGGCGATATAGGGGAAAGTACGAGAGGTGCGCGAAAAGACAGCGAAATAGGGGAAGGTTTAGGAGGTGCGCGAAAAAACGGCGATACCGGGGAATGTATCAAAGGTGCGACAAAACACGACGATATAGGGGAAGTAATGAGAGGACCGAAAACATAGCGATTTCGGTGAAGACATGAGAGGTGCGCGAAAACACAGCGATATAGGGGAAGCTATGAGAGGTGCGCGAGAACACGGCGATAAAGGGGAAATTATGAGAGGAGCGCGAAAACACGACGATTTTGGGGAATCTATGAGAGGTGAGCAAGAACACAGCTATAAAGGTGAAGCTATATCAGAGTGCGAAAAGACAGCGATATAGGAGAAGTTATGAGAGGTGTGTGAAAACAGCGATGTAGCGGAAGCTATGGGAGGTGCGCGAAAACACAGCGATATAGGGGACGGTATGAGATGTGCATGAAGACACGGCGATATCGGGGAAGCCATGAGAGATGCGCAAAAACACGGCGATATAGGGGAAAGTATGAGAGGTGCACAAAAACACGGCGATACAGGGGAATGAATCAGAGGTGCAAGAAAACACAGCAATACAAGGGAAGTTATGAGAGGAGTGAAAACAGAGCGATATAGTGGAAGGCACGAGAGGTGCGCGAAAACAGGGCAATATAGTGGAAGATATGGGATGCACGCGAAAACAGGGTAATATAGGGGAAGGTATGAGAGGTGTGCAAGAAGACAGCCATATAGGGGAAGGTATGAGAGGTGCGCGAAAACACGGCAATACAGGGGAATGTATCAGAGGTGTGAGAAAACACAGCGATATTTGGGAAGTTATGATAGGAGCAAAAACAGAGCGATATAAGGGAAGACATGACAGGTGCGCGAAAACACGGCAATATAGTGGAAGCTATGAGAGGTGAGCAAAAACACAGCGATAAAGATGAAGCTATATTATGGTGAGAAAAGACAGCGATGTAGGGGAAGGTATGAGAGGTGCGCGAAAACACAGCGATGTAGCGTAAGCTATGGGAGGTATGAGAGGTGCACAAATACACAGCGATATCGGGGAAGGTATGGGAGATGCGTGGAAACAGGGTGATATAGGGGAAGGTATGAGAGGTGCGCAAAGGCACTGTGATGTCGGGGATTCAATGGGAGGTGCGCGGATACACAGCGATATAGGGGACGTTATGAGATCTGCATGAAAACACGGCAATATAGGGGAAGGTATGAGAGGTGTGAAAAAATTCAGCGATATAGGGGAAGACGAGAGGTGCGTGAAAACAGGGCAATATAGTGGAAGCTATGGGATGTGCACGAAAGCATGGTGATAGAGGGAAATGTATGAGAGGTGCCTGAAAACACAGCGATAAAGGTGAAGCTATGGGATGTGCGCGAAAAGACAGCGATATCGGAGAAATTATGAGAGGTTCACGAAAACACAGCGATGTAGGCGAAGCTATGGGAGGTGCACGACATCACAGCGATATAGGGGAAGTTATGAGAGGTGCGCAAAAACACAGCGATATAGGAGAAGTCATGAGAGGTGCGTTAAAACACAGCGATATAGGAGAATTTATGAGAGGTGCGCAAAAACACAGCAATATAGGGGAAGGTATGAGAGGTGCATGAAAACACAGCGACATAGCAGAAAGTATGGGAGGTGCGCGAAAGCGGCGATATAGGGGAAGGTATTAGAGGTGCGCGAAGGCACAGCTATATAGGGGATGTTATGGGAGGTGCGCGAAAACACAGTGATATAGGGGATGGTATGAGATGTGCATCAAAACATGGCGATATAGGGTAAGCTATGAGAGGTGCGCGAAAGCACTGCGATATAGAGGAAAGTATGAGAAGTGCGCCAAAACTTGGCGATACAGGGAAATGCATCAGTGGTGTGACAAAACACAGCGATGTAGGGGAAGTTATGACAGGTGCGTGAAAACACAGCGATACAGGGGAATGTATGAGAGGTGCACAAAAACACAGCGATATAGGGGATGCTATGGGAGATGCGCGAAAACAGTGATATAGGGGGACGGTATGAGATGTGTATGAAAACACTGCAATATAGGGGAAGTTATGAGAGGTGCGCGAAAAGACGGCGATACAGGGGAATGCATCAGTGTTGCGTGAAAACAGCGATATAGGGGAAATTATGAGAGGAGCGAAAACAGAGCGATATAGGGAAAGGCACGAGAGGTGCGTGAAAACGGGACAATATGGTGTTAGCAATGGGATGTGCGCGAAAATAGGGCGATATAGGGGAAAGTATGAGAAGTGCACGAAAAGACGACGATACCGGGGAATGTATCAAAGGTACGACAAAACACAACGATATAGGGGAAGTAATGAGAGGACCGAAAACATAGCGATATAGGTGAAGACATGAGAGGTGCGCGAAAACACAGCGATATAGGGGAAGCTATGAGAGGTGCGCGAGAACACGGCGATAAAGGGGAAATTATGAGAAGAGCGCGAAAACACGGCGATTTTGGGGAATCTATGAGAGGTGAGCAAGAACACAGCTATAAAGGTGAAGCTATATCAGGGTGCGAAAAGACAGCGATATAGGAGAAGTTATGAGAGGTGTGTGAAAACAGCGATGTAGCGGAAGCTATGGGAGGTGCGCGAAAACACAGCGATATAGGGGACGGTATGAGATGTGCATGAAGACACGGCGATATCGGGGAAGCCATGAGAGATGCGCAAAAACACGGCGATATAGGGGAAAGTATGAGAGGTGCACAGTAACACGGCGATACAGGGGAATGAATCAGAGGTGCAAGAAAACACAGCAATACAAGGGAAGTTAAGAGAGGAGTGAAAACAGAGCGATATAGGGGAAGGCACGAGAGGTGCGCGAAAACAGGGCAATATAGTGGAAGATATGGGATGTACGCGAAAACAGGGCAATATAGGGGAAGGTATGAGAGGTGTGCAAAAAGACAGCCATATAGGGGAAGGTATGCGAGCTGCGCGAAGGCACAGCGATATAGGGGATGGTATGAGATATGCATCAAAACATGGCGATATAGGGGAAGCTATGAGAGGTGCACGAAAACACGGCGATATAGAGGAAGGTATGAGAAGTGCGCCAAAACTTGGTGATACAGGGGAATGCATCAGTTATGCGAGAAAATACAGCGATGTGGGGAAGTTATGAGAGGTGCGCGAAAACACAGCGATGTAGTGGAAGCTATGGGAGGTGCGCGAAAACACAGCGATATAGGGGACGGTATGAGATGTGTATGAAAACACAGGGATATATGTGAAGGTATGATAGGTGCGCGAAAGTACAGAGATATAGGAGAATTTATGAGAGGTGCGCAAAAACACAGCAATATAGGGGAAGGTATGAGAGGTGCACGAAAGCACAGCGATATAGCAGAAAGTATGGGATGTGCACGAAAACGGCAATATAGGGGAAGGTATGAGAGGTGCGCGAAGGCACAGCGATATAGGGGATGCTATGGGAGGTGCGCGAAAACACAGTGATATAGGGGATGGTATGAGATGGGCATCAAAACATGGCGATATAGGGAAAGCTATGAGAGGTGCGCGAAAACACGGCGATATAGAAGAAAGTATGAGACGTGCGCCAAAACTTGGCGATACAGGGGAATGCATCAGTGGTGCGAGGAAACACAGCGATGTAGGGGAAGTTATGAGAGGTGCGCGAAAACACAGCGATGTACCGGAATCTATGGGAGGTGCGCGAAAACGCAGTGATATAGGGGACGGTATGAGATGTGCATGAATACACGGCGATATTGGAGAAGCCAGGAGCGGTGCGAGAAAACACAGTAACATAGTGGAAATTATGAGAGGCGCGTGAAAACACAGCGATATAGGGGAAGGTATGAGAGGTGCACGAAAACAGGGTGATATAGGGGAAGGTATGAGAGGTGTGTGAAAGCACAGCGATATAGGAGAGGTTATGACAGGTGCGTGAAAACACAGCGATATAGGGGAATGTATGAGAGGTGCACAAAAACACAGCGATATAGGGGATGCTATGGGAGATGCGCGAAAATACAATGATATAGGGGGACGGTATGAGATGTGTATGAAAACACTGCAATATAGGGGAAGTTATGACAGGTGCACGAAAACACGGCGATATAGGGGAAAGTATGAGAAGTGCACAACAACACGGCGATACAGGGGAATGCATCAGTGTTGCAAGAAAACACATCGATATAGGGGAAGTTATGCGAGGAGAGAAAACAGAGTGAAATAGGTGAAGACATGAGAGGTGCGCGAAAACACAACGATATAGGGGAAGTTATGAGAGGTGCACGAAAACACAGCGATATAGGGAAAGGTATGAGAGGTGCGCGAAAACACAGCGATATAGGGGAAGCTATGAGAGGTGCGCGAGAACACGGCGATAAAGGGGAAATTATGAGAGGAGTGCGAAAACACGGCGATTTTGGGGAATCTATGAGAGGTGAGCAAGAACACAGCTATAAAGGTGAAGCTATATCAGAGTGCAAAAAGACAGCGATATAGGGAAAGGTATGAGAGGTGCGCGAAAACACAGCGATATAGGGGAAGCTATGAGAGGTGCGCGAGAACACGGCGATAAAGGGGAAATTATGAGAGGAGCGCGAAAACACGGCGATTTTGGGGAATCTATGAGAGGTGAGCAAGAACACAGCTATAAAGGTGAAGCTATATCAGAGTGCGAAAAGACAGCGATATAGGAGAAGTTATGAGAGGTGTGTGAAAACAGCGATGCAGCGGAAGCTATGGGAGGTGTGCGAAAACACAGCGACATAGGGGACGGTATGAGATGTGCATGAAGACACGGCGATATCGGGGAAGCCATGAGAGATGCGCAAAAACACGGCGATACAGGGGAATGAATCAGAGGTGCACAAAAACACGGCGATACAGGGGAATGAATCAGAGGTGCAAGAAAACACAGCAATACAAGGGAAGTTAAGAGAGGAGTGAAAACAGAGCGATATAGGGGAAGGCACGAGAGGTGCGCGAAAACAGGGCAATATAGTGGAAGATATGGGATGCACGTGAAAACAGGGCAATATAGGGGAAGGTACGAGAGGTGTGCAAAAAGACAGCCATATAGGGGAAGGTATGAGAGGTGCGCGAAAACACGGCAATACAGAGGAAGGTATGAGAGGTGCGCGAAGGCACAGCGATATAGGGGATGCCATGTGAGGTGCGCGAAATCACAGTGATATAGGGGATGGTATGAGATGGGCATCAAAACATGGCGATATAGGGAAAGCTATGAGAGGTGCGCGAAAACACGGCGATATAGAGGAAAGTATGAGAAGTGCGCCAAAACTTGGCGATACAGGGGAATGCATCAGTGGTGCGAGGAAGCACAGCGATGTAGGGGAAGTTATGAGAGGTGCGCGAAAACACAGCGATGTAGTGGAATCTATGGCAGGTGCGCTAAAACGCAGTGATATAGGGGACGGTATGAGATGTGCATGAATACACGGCGATATTGGAGAAGCCATGAGCGGTGCGAGAAAACACAGTAACCTAGTGGAAATTATGAGAGGCGCGTGAAAACACAGCGATATAGGGGAAGGTATGAGAGGTGCACGAAAACAGGGTGATATAGGGGAAGGTATGAGAGGTGTGTGAAAGCACAGCGATATAGGAGAGGTTATGACAGGTGCGTGAAAACACAGCGAAATAGGGGAATGTATGAGAGGTGCACAAAAACACAGCGATATAGGGGATGCTATGGGAGATGCGTGAAAACACAATGATATAGGGGGACGGTATGAGATGTGTATGAAAACACCGCAATATAGGGGAAGTTATGAGAGGTGCACGAAAACACGGCGATATAGGGGAAAGTATGAGAAGTGCGCAACAACACGGCGATACAGGGGAATGCATCAGTGTTGCAAGAAAACACATCGATATAGGGGAAGTTATGAGAGGAGCGAAAACAGAGTGATATAGGTGAAGACATGAGAGGTGCGCGAAAACACAGCGATATAGGGGAAGCTATGAGAGGTGCGCGAGAACACGGCGATAAAGGGGAAATTATGAGAAGAGCGCGAAAACACGGCGATTTTGGGGAATCTATGAAAGGTGAGCAAGAACACAGCTATAAAGGTGAAGGCTATATCAGGGTGCGAAAAGACAGCGATATAGGAGAAGTTATGAGAGGTGTGTGAAAACAGCGATGCAGCGGTAGCTATGGGAGGTGCGCGAAAACACAGCGATATAGGGGACGGTATGAGATATGCATGAAGACACGGCGATATCGGGGAAGCCATGAGAGATGCGCAAAAACACGCCGATACAGGGCAAAGAATCAGAGGTGCAAGAAAACACAGCAATACAAGGGAAGTTATGAGAGGAGTGAAAACAGAGCGATATAGGGGAAGGCACGAGAGGTGCGCGAAAACAGGGCAATATAGTGGAAGATATGGGATGCACGTGAAAATAGGGCGATATAGGGGAAGCCATGAGAGATGCGCAAAAACACGACGATATAGGGGAAAGTATGAGAGGTGCGCGAAAACACGGCAATACAGGGGAATGTATCAGAGGTGCGAGAAAGCACAGCGATAAAGGTGAAGCTATATTAGGGTGAGAAAAGACAGCGATATAGGGGAAGGTATGAGAGGTGCGTGAAAACACAGCGATGTAGCGGAAGCTATGGGAGGTATGAGAGGTGCACAAATACACAGCGATATTGGGGAAGGTATGGGAGATGCCTGGAAACAGGGCGATATAGGGGAAGGTATGAGAGGTGCCCGAGAACACTGCGATAAATGTGAAGCTATGGAATGTGCACGAAAAGACAGCGATATAGGGGAAATTATGAGAGGTTCACGAAAACACAGCGATGTAGGCGAAGCTATGGGAGGTGCACGAAAACACAGCGATATAGGGGAAGTTATGAGAGGTGCGCAAAAACACAGCGATATAGGGAAAGGCATGAGAGGTGCGTGAAAACGGGGCAATATGGTGTTAGCAATGGGATGTGCGCGAAAATAGGGCGATATAGGGTAAAGTATGAGAGGTGCGCGAAAAGACAGCGAAATAGGGGAAGGTTTAGGAGGTGCGCGAAAAGACGGCGATACTGGGTAATGTATCAAAGGTGCGACAAAACACAATGATATAGGGGAAGTAATGAGAGGACCGAAAACATAGCGATATAGGTGAAGACATGAGAGGCGCGCGGAAACACAGCGATATAGGGAACGCTATTGGACGTGCGCAGAAACACAGTGATACAGGGGAACGGTATGAGATGTGCATGAAAACACGGCAATATAGGGGAAGCTATGAGAGGTGCGTGAGAACACGGCGATATAGGGGAAATTATGAGAGGAGCGCGAAAACACGGCGATATAGGGGAAGCTATGAGAGGTGCATGAAAACAGCAATGTAGCAGAAACTATGGGAGGTGCGCAAAAACACAGTGATATAGGGGATGGTATGAGATGTGCAGGAAGACACGGCAATATCGGGGAAGCCATGAGAGATGCGGAAAAACACGGCGATATAGGGGAAAGTATGAGTGGTGCACAAAAACACGGCGATACGGGAAAGAATCAGACGTGCAAGAAAACACAGCAATACAGGGGAAGTTATGAGAGGAGCGAAAACAGAGCGATAAAGGGAAAGGCATGAGAGGTGCGCGAAAACAGGGCAATATAGGAGAAGACATGAGAAGTGCGCGAAAACAGGCCAATATAGTGGAAGTTATGGGATGTGCGTGAAAATAGGGCGATACTGGGGAAGGAATGAGAGGTGCGCGAAAACACTGCAATGTAGGCAAAGCTATAGGAGGTGCGCGAAAACACAGCGATATAGGGGACGGTATGAGATGTGCATGAATACACGGCGATATTGGGGAAGCCATGAGAGCTGCACGAAAACACAGCGATATAGGGGAAGATATGAGAGGTGCGCAAAAGCACAGCCATTTAGTGGAAGTTATGAGAGGCGCGTGAAAACACAGCGATATAGGGGAAGGTATGAGAGGTTCGCGAAAACACAGTGATATAGTGGAAGACGAGAGGTGCGCAAAAACTGGGCAATATAGTGGAAGCTATGGGATGTGCGTGAAGATAGGGCAATATTGGGGAAGGTATGTGAGGCGCGCGAAAACACAGCGATATAGGGGACGCTATTGGACGTGCGCGAGAACACATTGATATAGGGGAAGTTAAGAGAGGTGTGCGAGATTATGGCGATATAGGGGAAGTTATGAGATGTGCGCCAAAACACGGAGATACATGGGGCGGTATGAGATGTGCATGAATACACGGCGATATTGGGGAAGCCATGAGAGGTGCGCGAAAACACAGTGACATAGTGGAAGTTATGAGAGGCGCGTGAAAACACAGCGATATAGGGGAAGGTATCAGAGGTGCGCGAAAACAGGGCGATATAAGGGAAGGTATGAGAGGTGCGCGAAAGCACAGCGATATAGGGGAAGTTATGACACGTGCGTGAAAACACAGCTATATAGGGGAATGTATGAGAGGTGCACAAAAACACAGCGATATAGGGGATGCTATGGGAGGTGCGCGAAAACACAGTGATATAGGGGGATGGTATGAGATGTGTATGAAAACACTGCAATATAGGGGAAGCTATGAGAAGTGCGCAAAAACACGGCGATACAGGGGAATGCATCAGAGTTGCAAGAAAACACAGCGATATAGGGGAAGTTATGAGAGGAGCGAAAACAGAGTGATAAAGGGAAAGGCATGAGAGGTGCGCGAAAACTGGGCAATATAGTGTTAGCAATGGGATATGTGCGAAAATAGGGCGATATAGGGGAAAGTATGAGAGGTGCGCGAAAAGCCAGCGATATAGGGGAAGGTTCAAGAGGTGCGCGAAAAGACGGCGATACAGGGGAATGTATCAAAGGTGCGACAAAACACAGCGATATAGCGGAAGTAATGAGAGGAGCGAAAACATAGCGATATAGGTAAAGACATGAGAGGTGCGCGAAAGCACGGCGATATAGGGGAAGCTATGAGGGTGAGCAATAACACAGCGATAAAGGTGACGCTACGGGATGTGTGCGAAAAGACAGCGATATAGGGGACGGTATGATATGTGCATGAATACACGGCGATATCGGGGAAGCCATGAGAGGTGTGCAAAAACACAGCGATATAGGGGAAGGTATGAGAGGTGCGCAAATACACAGCGATATAGGGGAAGGTATGATAGGTGTATGAAAACACAGCGATATAGGGGAAGGTATGAGAGGTGCGCGAAAACACAGAGATATAGGGGACGCTATGGGACGTGCACGAAAACACAGCAATATTGGGGAAGCCCTGAGATGTGCGCAAAAACACAGCGATATAGGAGAAGTCATGAGAGGTGCGTTAAAACACAACGATATAGGAGAATTTATGAGAGGTGCGCAAAAACACAGCGATATAGGGGAAGGTATGAGAGGTGCACGAAAACACAGCGGCATAGCAGAAAGTATGGGAGGTGCGCGAAAACGGCGATATAGGGGAAGGTATGAGAGGTGCGCGAAGGCACAGCGATATAGGGGATGTTATGGGAGGTGCGCGAAAACACAGTGATATAGGGGATGGTATGAGACGTGCATCAAAACATGGCGATATAGGGTAAGCTATGAGAGGTGCGCGAAAGCACTGCGATATAGAGGAAAGTATGAGAAGTGCGCCAAAACTTGGCGATACAGCGAAATGCATCAGTGGTGCGACAAAACACAGCGATGTAGGGGAAGTTATGACAGGTGCGTGAAAACACAGCGATATAGGGGAATGTATGAGAGGTGCACAAAAACACAGTGATATAGGGGATGCTACGGGAGATGTGCGAAAACACAATGATATAGGGGGACGGTATGAGATGTGTATGAAAACACTGCAATATAGGGGAAGTTATGAGAGGTGCGCGAAAAGACGGCGATACAGGGGAAAGAATGAGAAGTGCGCAACAACACGGCGATACAGGGAAAGGCACGAGAGGTGCGTGAAAACAGCGATATAGGGGAAGTTATGAGAGGAGCGAAAACAGAGCGATATAGGGAAAGGCACGAGAGGTGCGTGAAAACGGGGCAATATGGTGTTAGCAATGGGATGTGCGCGAAAATAGGGCGATATAGGGGAAAGTATGAGAGGTGCGCGAAAAGACAGCGAAATAGGGGAAGGTTTAGGAGGTGCACGAAAAGACGGCGATACCGGGGAATGTATCAAAGGTGCGACAAAACACAACGATATAGGGGAAGTAATGAGAGGACCGAAAACATAGCGATATAGGTGAAGACATGAGAGGTGCGCGAAAACACAACGATATAGGGGAAGGTATGAGAGGTGCGCGAAAACACAGCGATATAGGGAAAGGTATGAGAGGTGCGCGAAAACACAGCGATATAGGGGAAGCTATGAGAGGTGCGCGAGAACACGGCGATAAAGGGGAAATTAGGAGAGGAAGGCGAAAACAGGGCGATTTTGGGGAATCTATGAGAGGTGAGCAAGAACACAGCTATAAAGGTGAAGCTATATCAGGGTGCGAAAAGACAGCGATATAGGAGAAGTTATGAGAGGTGTGTGAAAACAGCGATGTAGCGGAAGCTATGGGAGCTGCGCGAAAACACAGCGATATAGGGGACGGTATGAGATGTGCATGAAGACACGGCGATATCGGGGAAGCCATGAGAGATGCGCAAAAACACGGCGATATAGGGGAAAGTATGAGAGGTGCACAAAAACACGGCGATACAGGGGAATGAATCAGAGGGTCAAGAAAACACAGCAGTACAAGGGAAGTTAAGAGAGGGGTGAAAACAGAGCGATATAGGGGAAGGCACGAGAGGTGCGCGAAAACAGGGCAATATAGTGGAAGATATGGGATGCACGCGAAAACAGGGCAATATAGGGGAAGGTATGAGAGGTGTGCAAAAAGACAGCCATATAGGGGAAGGCATGAGAGGTGCGCAAAAACACGGCAATACAGGGGAAGGTATGAGAGGTGCGCGAGGGCACAGCAATATAGGGGATGCCATGGGAGGTGCGCGAAATCACAGTGATATAGGGGATGGTATGAGATATGCATCAAAACATGGCGATATAGGGGAAGCTATGAGAGGTGCACGAAAACACGGCGATATAGAGGAAGGTATGAGAAGTGCGCCAAAGCTTGCTGATACAGGGGAATGCATCAGTTATGCGAGAAAATACAGCGATGTGGGGAAGTTATGAGAGGTGCGCGAAAACACAGCGATATAGGGGACGGTATGAGATGTGCATGATAACATAGGGATATAGGTGAAGGTATGATAGGTGCGCGAAAACACGGCGCTATAGGGGAAATTATGAGAGGTGCGAGAAAGCACAGCGATATAGGGGAAGGGTTTAGAGGTGAGCGAAAACACAGCGATATAGGGGACTGTATGAGATGTGTATGAAAACACAGCGATATAGGGGAAGGCATGAGAGGTTAGCAAAAGTACAGAGATATAGGAGAATTTATGAGAGGTGCGCAAAAACACAGCAATATAGAGGAAGGTATGAGAGGTGCACAAAAACACAGCGTTATAGCAGAAAGTATGGGATGTGCGCGAAAACGGCGATATAGGGGAAGGTATGAGAGGTGCGCGAAGGCACAGCAATATAGGGGATGCTATGGGAGGTGCGCGAAAACACAGTGATATAGGGGATGGTATGAGATGGGCATCAAAACATGGCGATATAGGGAAAGCTATGAGAGGTGCGCGAAAACATGGCGATATAGAGGAAAGTATGAGAAGTGCGCCAAAACTTGGCGATACAGGGGAATGCATCAGTGGTGCGAGGAAACACAGCGATGTAGGGGAATTTATGAGAGCTGCGCGAAAACACAGCGATGTAGCGGAATCTATGGGAGGTGCGCGAAAACACAGTGATATAGGGGACGGTATGAGATGTGCATGAATACACGGTGATATTGGGGAAGCCATGAGCGGTGCGCGAAAACACAGTGACATAGTGGAAGTTATGAGAGGCGTGTGAAAACACAGTGATATAGGGGGACAGTATGAGATGTGTATGAAAACACTGCAATATAGGGGAAGTTATGAGAGGAGCGAAAACAGAGCGATATAGGAAAAGGCATGAGAGGAGCGCGAAAACGGGGCAATATAGTGTTAGCAATGGGATGTGCGCGAAAATAGGGCGATATAGGGGAAAGTATGAGAGGTGCGCGAAAAGACAGCGAAATAGGGGAAGGTTCAGGAGGTACGCGAAAAGACGGCGATACCGGGGAATGTATCAAAAGTGCGACAAAACACGACGATATAGGGGAAGTAATGAGAGGACCGAAAACATAGCGATATAGGTGAACACATGAGAGGTGCACGAAAACACAGCGATATAGGGGAAGCTATGAGAGGTGCGCGAGAACACGGCGATAAAGGGGAAATTATGAGAGGAGCGCGAAAACACGGCGATTTTGGGGAATCTATGAGAGGTGAGCAAGAACACAGCTATAAAGGTGAAGCTATATCAGAGTGCGAAAAGACAGCGATATAGGAGAAGTTATGAGAGGTGTGTGAAAACAGCGAAGTAGCGGAAGCTATGGGAGGTGCGCGAAAACACAGCGATATAGGGGACGGTATGAGATGTGCATGAAGTCACGGCGATATCGGGGAAGCCATGAGAGATGCACAAAAACACGGCGATACAGGGGAATGAATCAGAGGTGCAAGAAAACACAGCAATACAAGGGAAGTTATGAGAGGAGTGAAAACAGAGCGATATAGGGGAAGGCACGAGAGGTGCGCGAAAACAGGGCAATATAGTGGAAGATATGGGATGCACGCGAAAACAGGGTAATATAGGGGAAGGTATGAGAGGTGTGCAAAAAGACAGCGATAAAGATGAAGCTATATTAGGGTGAGAAAAGACAGCGATATAGGGGAAGGTATGAGAGGTGCGCGATAACACAGCGATGTAGCGGAAGCTATGGGAGGTATGAGAGGTGCACAAATACACAGCGATATCGGGGAAGGTATGGGAGATGCGTGGAAGCGGTGATATAGGGGAAGGTATGAGAGGTGCGCGAAGGCACTGTGATGTCGGGGATTCAATGGGAGGTGCGCGGATACACAGCGATATAGGGGACGTTATGAGATCTGCATGAAAACACGGCAATATAGGGGAAGGTATGAGAGGTGTGAAAAAATTCAGCGATATAGGGGAAGACGAGAGGTGCGTGAAAACATGGCAATATAGTGGAAGCTATGGGATGTGCACGAAAACATGGTGATAGTGGGAAATGTATGAGAGGTGCTCGAAAACACAGCGATAAAGGTGAAGCTATGGGATGTGCGCGAAAAGACAGCGATATAGGGGAAATTATGAGAGGTTCACGAAAACACAGCGATGTAGGCGAAGCTATGGGAGGTGCACGAAAACACAGCGATCTAGGGGAAGTTATGAGAGGTGTTTGAAAACAGCGATGTCGTGGAAGCTATGGGAGGTGCGCGAAAACACAGCGATATAGGGGGGGTATGAGATGTGCATGAAGACACGGCGATATCGGGGAAGCCATGAGAGATGCGCAAAAACACGGCGATATAGGGGAAAGTATGAGAGGTGCACAAAAACACGGCGATACAGGGGAAAGAATCAGAGGTGCAAGAAAACACAGCAATACAAGGGAAGTTATGAGAGGAGTGAAAATAGAGCGATATAGGGGAAGGCACGAGAGGTGCGCGAAAACAGGGCAATATCGTGGAAGATATGGGATGCACGCGAAAACAGGGCAATATAGGGGAAGGTATGAGAGATGTGCAAAAAGACAGCCATATAGGGGAATGTATGAGAGGTGCGCAAAAACACGGCAATACAGGGGAATGTATCAGAGGTGCGAGAAAACACAGCGATATTTGGGAAGTTATGAGAGGAGCGAAAACAGAGCGATATAGGGGAAGACATGACAGGTGCGCGAAAACACGGCGATATAGTGGAAGCTATGAGAGGTGAGCAAAAACACAGCGATAAAGGTGAAACTATATTAGGGTGAGAAAAGACAGCGATATAGGGGAAGGTATGAGAGGTGCGCGAAAACACAGCGATGTAGCGGAAGCTATGGGAGGTATGAGAGGTGCACAAATACACAGCGATATTGGGGAAGGTATGGGAGATGCGTGGAAACAGGGTGATATAGGGGAATGTATGAGAGGTGCGCGAAGGCACTGTGATGTCGGTGATTCTATGGGAGGTGCGCGGATACACAGCGATATAGGGGACGTTATGAGATCTGCATGAAAACACGGCAATATAGGGGAAGGTATGAGAGGTGTGAAAAAATTCAGCGATATAGGGGAAGACGAGAGGTGCGCGAAAACAGGGCAATATAGTGGAAGCTATGGGATGTGCACGAAAACATGGTGATATAGGGAAATGTATGAGAGGTGCCCGAAAACACAGCGATAAAGTGAAGCTATGGGATGTGCGCGAAAAGACAGCGATATAGGGGAAATTATGAGAGGTTCACGAAAACACAGCGATGTAGGCGAAGCTATGGGAGGTGCACGAAAACACAGCGATATAGGGGAAGTTATGAGAGGTGCGCAAAAACACAGCGATATAGGAGAAGTCATGAGAGGTGCGTTAAAACACAGCGATATAGCAGAAAGTATGGGAGGTGCGCGAAAACGGCGATATAGGGGAAGGTATGAGAGGTGCGCGAAGGCACAGCGATATAGGGGATGTTATGGGAGGTGCGCGAAAACACAGTGATATAGGGGATGGTATGAGATGTGCATCAAAACATGGCGATATAGGGTAAGCTATGAGAGGTGCGCGAAAGCACTGCGATATAGAGGAAAGTATGAGAAGTGCGCCAAAACTTGGCGATACAGGGAAATGCATCAGTGGTGCGACAAAACACAGCGATGTAGGGGAAGTTATGACAGGTGCGTGAAAACACAGCGATATAGGGGAATGTATGAGAGGTGCACAAAAACACAGCGATATAGGGGATGCTATGGGAGATGCGTGAAAACAGTGATATAGGGGGACGGTATGAGATGTGTATGAAAACACTGCAATATAGGGGAAGTTATGAGAGGTGCGCGAAAAGACGGCGATACAGGGGAATGCATCAGCGTTGCGTGAAAACAGCGATATAGGGGAAGTTATGAGAGGAGCGAAAACAGAGCGATATAGGGAAAGGCACGAGAGGTGCGTGAAAACACAGCGATATAGTGGACGCTATTGGACGTGCGCAGAAACACAGTGATACAGGGGGACGGTATGAGATGTGCATGAAAACACAGCAATATAGGGGAAGCTATGAGAGGTGCGTGAGAACACGGCGATATAGGGGAAATTATGAGAGGAGCGCGAAAACACGGCGATATAGGGGAAGCTATGAGAGGTGCATGAAAACAGCAATGTAGCAGAAACTATGGGAGGTGCGCAAAAACACAGCGATATTGGGGATGGTATGAGATGTGCAGGCAGACACGGCAATATCGGGGAAGCCATGAGAGATGCGGAAAAACACGGCGATATAGGGGAAAGTATGAGAGGTGCACAAAAACACGGCGATACGGGAATGAATCAGAGGTGCAAGAAAACACAGCAATATAGGGGAAGTTATGAGAGGAGCGAAAACAGAGCGATAAAGGGAAAGGCATGAGAGGTGCGCGAAAACAGGGCAATATAGGAGAAGACATGAGAAGTGCGCGAAAACAGGCCATTATAGTGGAAGCTATGGGATGTGCGTGAAAATAGGGCGATATTGGGGAAGGAATGAGAGGTGCGCGAAAACACAGTAATATAGGGGAAGGTATGAGAGGTGTGCGAGAACACGGCGATACTGGGGAATGTATCAGAGGTGTGAGAAAACACAGCGATATAAGGGAAGTAATGAGAGGAGCAAAAACATTGCGATATAGGTGAAGACATGAGTGGTGCGCGAAAACCCGGCGATATAGGGGAAGCTGTGAGATGTGAGCAATAACGCAGCGATAAAGGTGAAGCTATGGGATGTGCGTGAAAACACAGCGATATAGGGTAAGGAATGAGAGGTGGGTGAAAACACAGCGATATAGGGGAAGGTATGAGAGGTGTGCGAAAACAAGGTGATATAGGGGAAGCCATGAGAGGTGCGCAAAAGCACAGCGATATAGTTGAAGGTATGAGAGGTGCGCAAAAACACAGCAATATAGGTGAAGTTATGAGAGGTGCGTGAAAACACAGCGATATAGGGGAAGGTATGAGAGGTGCACGAAAACACATCGATATAGGGGAAGGTATGAGAGGTGTGCGAAAACACAGCGATGTAGGCGAAGCTATGGGAGGTGCGTGAAAACACAGCGATATACGGGACGGTCTGAGATGTGCATGAATAAACAGTGATATTTGGGAAGCCATGAGAGATGTGCGAATACACAGCGATATAGGGGAAGGTATGAAAGGTGTGCAAAAACACAGCGATATAGGGGAAATTATGAGTGTTGCGCGAAAACACGGCGATACAGTGGAATGTATCAGGCATTATGGGACGTGCGCGAAAACATAACGATATAAGGGAAGTAATGAGAGGAGCGAAAACATAGCCATATAGGTGAAGACATGAAAGGTGCGTGAAAGCACGGCGATATAGGGAAAGGTATGAGAGGTGTGAAAAAACACAGCGATACAGGGGAAGGTATGAGAGGTGCGCAAAAACACAGCGATATAGGAGCAGTTATGAGAGGTGCGTGAAAACAGGGCAATATAGTGGAAGCTATGGGATGTGTGCGAAAACATGGCAACATAGGGAAAGGAATGAGAGGTGCCCGAAAACACAGTGATATAGGGGACGCTATGGGACTTGCGCGAAAGCACAGTAATATAGGGAATGGTATGAGAGGTGTGCGAGAACACGGCGATACTGGGGAATGTATCAGAGGTGCGAGAAAACACAGCGATATAAGGGAAGTAATGAGAGGAGCGAAAACATAGCGATATAGGTGAAGACATGAGTGGTGCGCGAAAACCCGGCGATATAGGGGAGGCTATGAGATGTGAGCAATAACACAGTGATAAAGGTGAAGCTATGGGATGAGCGTGAAAACACAGCGATATAGGGGAAGGTATGAGAGGTGCGTGAAAACACAGCAATGTAGGCGAAGCTATGGGAGGTGCGCAAAAACACAGTGATATAGGAGAAGTTATGAGAGGTGAATGAAAACACAGCGATATAGGGGAAGATATGAGAGGTGCGCGAAAACAGGGTGATATAGGGGAAGCCATGAGAGGTGCGCAACAACACAGCGATATAGTTGAAGGCATGAGAGGTGCGCAAAAACACAGCAATATAGGAGAAGTTATGAGAGGTGCGTGAAAACACAGCGATATAGGGGAAGGTATGAAAGGTGCGCTAAAACACAGCGATGTAGGCAAAGCTATGGGAGGTGCGCCAAACACAGCGATATAGGGGACGATCTGAGATGTGCATGAATAAACAGTGATATTGGGGAAGCCATGAGAGGTGTGCGAAAACACAGCGATATAGGGGAAGGTATGAGAGGTGTGCAAAAACACAGCGATATAGGGGAAATTATGAGAGGTGCTCGAAAACACGGCGATACAGGGGAATGTATCAGAGGCTATGGGACTTGCACGGAAACATAGCGATTTAAGGGAAGTAATGAGAGGAGCAAAAACATAGCGATATAGGTGAAGACATGAGAGGTGCGTGAAAGCACGGCGATATAGGGGAAGGTATGAGAGGTGTGCAAAAACACAGCAATATTGGGGAAGGTATGAGAGGTGCGTAAAAACACAGCGATATAGGAGAAGTTATGAGAGGTGCGTGAAAACAAGGCAATATAGTGGAAGCTATGGGATGTGTGCGTAAACAAAGCGATATAGGGAAAGATATGAGAGGTGCCCGAAAACAGGGCGAGATAGGGGAATGTATGAGAGGAGCGTGAAGGCACAGCGATATAGGGGATGCTATAGGAGGTGCGCGAAAACACAGTGATATAGGGGACGGTATGAGATGTACATGAAAACATAGGGATATAGCTGAAGGTATGATAGGTGCGCGAAAACACGGCGATATAGGGGAAATTATGAGAGGTGCGAGAAAACACAGCGATATAGGGGAAGGGATGAGAGGTGAGCAAAAACACAGCGATATAGGGGACGGTATGAGATGTGTATAGGGGAAGGATTAGGAGGTGCGCGAAAAGACGGCGATACCGGGGAATGTATCAAAGGTGCGACAAAACACGACGATATAGGGGAAGTAATGAGAGGACCGAAAATATAGCGATATAGGTGAAGACATGAGAGGTGCACGAAAACACAGCGATATTTGGGAAGTTATGAGAGGAGCGAAAACAGAGCGATATAGGGGAAGACATGACAGGTGCGCGAAAACACGGCGATATAGTGGAAGCTATGAGAGGTGAGCAAAAACACAGCGATAAAGGTGAAACTATATTAGGGTGAGATAAGACAGCGATATAGGGGAAGGTATGAGAGGTGCGCGAAAACACAGCGATGTAGCGGAAGCTATGGGAGGTATGAGAGGTGCACAAATACACAGCGATATTGGGGAAGGTATGGGAGATGCGTGGAAACAGGGTGATATAGGGGAATGTATGAGAGGTGCGCGAAGCACTGTGATGTCGGTGATTCTATGGGAGGTGCGCGGATACACAGCGATATAGGGGACGTTATGAGATCTGCATGAAAACACGGCAATATAGGGGAAGGTATGAGAGGTGTGAAAAAATTCAGCGATATAGGGGAAGACGAGAGGTGCGCGAAAACAGGGCAATATAGTGGAAGCTATGGGATGTGCACGAAAACATGGTGATATAGGGAAATGTATGAGAGGTGCCCGAAAACACAGCGATAAAGTGAAGCTATGGGATGTGCGCGAAAAGACAGCGATATAGGGAAATTATGAGAGGTTCACGAAAACACAGCGATGTAGGCGAAGCTATGGGAGGTGCACGAAAACACAGCGATATAGGGGAAGTTATGAGAGGTGCGCAAAAACACAGCGATATAGGAGAAGTCATGAGAGGTGCGTTAAAACACAGCGATATAGCAGAAAGTATGGGAGGTGCGCGAAAACGGCGATATAGGGGAAGGTATGAGAGGTGCGCGAAGGCACAGCGATATAGGGGATGTTATGGGAGGTGCGCGAAAACACAGTGATATAGGGGATGGTATGAGATGTGCATCAAAACATGGCGATATAGGGTAAGCTATGAGAGGTGCGCGAAAGCACTGCGATATAGAGGAAAGTATGAGAAGTGCGCTAAAACTTGGCGATACAGGGAAATGCATCAGTGGTGCGACAAAACACAGCGATGTAGGGGAAGTTATGACAGGTGCGTGAAAACACAGCGATATAGGGGAATGTATGAGAGGTGCACAAAAACACAGCGATATAGGGGATGCTATGGGAGATGCGTGAAAACAGTGATATAGGGGGACGGTATGAGATGTGAATGAAAACACTGCAATATAGGGGAAGTTATGAGAGGTGCGCGAAAAGACGGCGATACAGGGGAATGCATCAGCGTTGCGTGAAAACAGCGATATAGGGGAAGTTATGAGAGAAGCGAAAACAGAGCGATATAGGGAAAGGCACGAGAGGTGCGTGAAAACGGGGCAATATGGTGTTAGCAATGGGATGTGCGCGAAAATAGGGCGATATAGTGGAAAGTATGAGAGGTGCGCGAAAAGACAGCGAAATAGGGGAAGGTTTAGGAGGTACGCGAAAAGACGGCGATACCGGGGAATGTATCAAAAGTGCGACAAAACACGACGATATAGGGGAAGTAATGAGAGGACCGAAAACATAGCGATATAGGTGAACACATGAGAGGTGCACGAAAACACAGCGATATAGGGGAAGCTATGAGAGGTGCGCGAGAACACGGCGATAAAGGGGAAATTATGAGAGGAGCGCGAAAACACGGCGATTTTGGGGAATCTATGAGAGGTGAGCAAGAACACAGCTATAAAGGTGAAGCTATATCAGAGTGCGAAAAGACAGCGATATAGGAGAAGTTATGAGAGGTGTGTGAAAACAGCGATGTAGCGGAAGCTATGGGAGGTGCGCGAAAACACAGCGATATAGGGGACGGTATGAGATGTGCATGAAAACACTGCAATATAGGGGAAGTTATGAGAGGTGCGCGAAAAGACGGCGATACAGGGGAATGCATCAGCGTTGCGTGAAAACAGCGATATAGGGGAAGTTATGAGAGGAGCGAAAACAGAGCGATATAGGGAAAGGTACGAGAGGTGCGTGAAAACACAGCGATATAGGGGACGCTATTGGACGTGCGCAGAAACACAGTGATACAGGGGGACGGTATGAGATGTGCATGAAAACACAGCAATATAGGGGAAGCTATGAGAGGTGCGTGAGAACACGGCGATAAAGGGGAAATTATGAGAGGAGCGCGAAAACACGGCGATTTTGGGGAATCTATGAGAGGTGAGCAAGAACACAGCTATAAAGGTGAAGCTATATCAGAGTGCGAAAAGACAGCGATATAGGAGAAGTTATGAGAGGTGTGTGAAAACAGCGATGTAGCGGAAGCTATGGGAGGTGCGCGAAAACACAGCGATATAGGGGACGGTATGAGATGTGCATGAAAACACTGCAATATAGGGGAAGTTATGAGAGGTGCGCGAAAAGACGGCGATACAGGGGAATGCATCAGCGTTGCGTGAAAACAGCGATATAGGGGAAGTTATGAGAGGAGCGAAAACAGAGCGATATAGGGAAAGGTACGAGAGGTGCGTGAAAACACAGCGATATAGGGGACGCTATTGGACGTGCGCAGAAACACAGTGATACAGGGGGACGGTATGAGATGTGCATGAAAACACAGCAATATAGGGGAAGCTATGAGAGGTGCGTGAGAACACGGCGATATAGGGGAAATTATGAGAGGAGCGCGAAAACACGGCGATATAGGGGAAGCTATGAGAGGTGCATGAAAACAGCAATGTAGCAGAAACTATGGGAGGTGCGCAAAAACACAGCGATATTGGGGATGGTATGAGATGTGCAGGCAGACACGGCAATATCGGGGAAGCCATGAGAGATGCGGAAAAACACGGCGATATAGGGGAAAGTATGAGAGGTGCACAAAAACACGGCGATACGGGAATGAATCAGAGGTGCAAGAAAACACAGCAATATAGGGGAAGTTATGAGAGGAGCGAAAACAGAGCGATAAAGGGAAAGGCATGAGAGGTGCGCGAAAACAGGGCAATATAGGAGAAGACATGAGAAGTGCGCGAAAACAGGCCATTATAGTGGAAGCTATGGGATGTGCGTGAAAATAGGGCGATATTGGGGAAGGAATGAGAGGTGCGCGAAAACACAGTAATATAGGGGAAGGTATGAGAGGTGTGCGAGAACACGGCGATACTGGGGAATGTATCAGAGGTGTGAGAAAACACAGCGATATAAGGGAAGTAATGAGAGGAGCAAAAACATTGCGATATAGGTGAAGACATGAGTGGTGCGCGAAAACCCGGCGATATAGGGGAAGCTGTGAGATGTGAGCAATAACGCAGCGATAAAGGTGAAGCTATGGGATGTGCGTGAAAACACAGCGATATAGGGTAAGGAATGAGAGGTGGGTGAAAACACAGCGATATAGGGGAAGGTATGAGAGGTGTGCGAAAACAAGGTGATATAGGGGAAGCCATGAGAGGTGCGCAAAAGCACAGCGATATAGTTGAAGGTATGAGAGGTGCGCAAAAACACAGCAATATAGGTGAAGTTATGAGAGGTGCGTGAAAACACAGCGATATAGGGGAAGGTATGAGAGGTGCACGAAAACACATCGATATAGGGGAAGGTATGAGAGGTGTGCGAAAACACAGCGATGTAGGCGAAGCTATGGGAGGTGCGTGAAAACACAGCGATATACGGGACGGTCTGAGATGTGCATGAATAAACAGTGATATTTGGGAAGCCATGAGAGATGTGCGAAAACACAGCGATATAGGGGAAGGTATGAAAGGTGTGCAAAAACACAGCGATATAGGGGAAATTATGAGTGTTGCGCGAAAACACGGCGATACAGTGGAATGTATCAGGCGTTATGGGACGTGCGCGAAAACATAACGATATAAGGGAAGTAATGAGAGGAGCGAAAACATAGCCATATAGGTGAAGACATGAAAGGTGCGTGAAAGCACGGCGATATAGGGAAAGGTATGAGAGGTGTGAAAAAACACAGCGATACAGGGGAAGGTATGAGAGGTGCGCAAAAACACAGCGATATAGGAGCAGTTATGAGAGGTGTGTGAAAACAGGGCAATATAGTGGAAGCTATGGGATGTGTGCGAAAACATGGCAACATAGGGAAAGGAATGAGAGGTGCCCGAAAACACAGTGATATAGGGGACGCTATGGGACTTGCGCGAAAGCACAGTAATATAGGGAATGGTATGAGAGGTGTGCGAGAACACGGCGATACTGGGGAATGTATCAGAGGTGCGAGAAAACACAGCGATATAAGGGAAGTAATGAGAGGAGCGAAAACATAGCGATATAGGTGAAGACATGAGTGGTGCGCGAAAACCCGGCGATATAGGGGAGGCTATGAGATGTGAGCAATAACACAGTGATAAAGGTGAAGCTATGGGATGAGCGTGAAAACACAGCGATATAGGGGAAGGTATGAGAGGTGCGTGAAAACACAGCAATGTAGGCGAAGCTATGGGAGGTGCGCAAAAACACAGTGATATAGGAGAAGTTATGATAGGTGAATGAAAACACAGCGATATAGGGGAAGATATGAGAGGTGCGCGAAAACAGGGTGATATAGGGGAAGCCATGAGAGGTGCGCAACAACACAGCGATATAGTTGAAGGCATGAGAGGTGCGCAAAAACACAGCAATATAGGAGAAGTTATGAGAGGTGCGTGAAAACACAGCGATATAGGGGAAGGTATGAAAGGTGCGCTAAAACACAGCGATGTAGGCAAAGCTATGGGAGGTGCGCCAAACACAGCGATATAGGGGACGATCTGAGATGTGCATGAATAAACAGTGATATTGGGGAAGCCATGAGAGGTGTGCGAAAACACAGCGATATAGGGGAAGGTATGAGAGGTGTGCAAAAACACAGCGATATAGGGGAAATTATGAGAGGTGCTCGAAAACACGGCGATACAGGGGAATGTATCAGAGGCTATGGGACTTGCACGGAAACATAGCGATTTAAGGGAAGTAATGAGAGGAGCAAAAACATAGCGATATAGGTGAAGACATGAGAGGTGCGTGAAAGCACGGCGATATAGGGGAAGGTATGAGAGGTGTGCAAAAACACAGCAATATTGGGGAAGGTATGAGAGGTGCGTAAAAACACAGCGATATAGGAGAAGTTATGAGAAGTGCGTGAAAACAAGGCAATATAGTGGAAGCTATGGGATGTGTGCGTAAACAAAGCGATATAGGGAAAGATATGAGAGGTGCCCGAAAACAGGGCGAGATAGGGGAATGTATGAGAGGAGCGTGAAGGCACAGCGATATAGGGGATGCTATAGGAGGTGCGCGAAAACACAGTGATATAGGGGACGGTATGAGATGTACATGAAAACATAGGGATATAGCTGAAGGTATGATAGGTGCGCGAAAACACGGCGATATAGGGGAAATTATGAGAGGTGCGAGAAAACACAGCGATATAGGGGAAGGGATGAGAGGTGAGCAAAAACACAGCGATATAGGGGACGGTATGAGATGTGTATAGGGGAAGGATTAGGAGGTGCGCGAAAAGACGGCAATACCGGGGAATGTATCAAAGGTGCGACAAAACACGACGATATAGGGGAAGTAATGAGAGGACCGAAAATATAGCGATATAGGTGAAGACATGAGAGGTGCACGAAAACACAGCGATATTTGGGAAGTTATGAGAGGAGCGAAAACAGAGCGATATAGGGGAAGACATGACAGGTGCGCGAAAACACGGCGATATAGTGGAAGCTATGAGAGGTGAGCAAAAACACAGCGATAAAGGTGAAACTATATTAGGGTGAGATAAGACAGCGATATAGGGGAAGGTATGAGAGGTGCGCGAAAACACAGCGATGTAGCGGAAGCTATGGGAGGTATGAGAGGTGCACAAATACACAGCGATATTGGGGAAGGTATGGGAGATGCGTGGAAACAGGGTGATATAGGGGAATGTATGAGAGGTGCGCGAAGGCACTGTGATGTCGGTGATTCTATGGGAGGTGCGCGGATACACAGCGATATAGGGGACGTTATGAGATCTGCATGAAAACACGGCAATATAGGGGAAGGTATGAGAGGTGTGAAAAAATTCAGCGATATAGGGGAAGACGAGAGGTGCGCGAAAACAGGGCAATATAGTGGAAGCTATGGGATGTGCACGAAAACATGGTGATATAGGGAAATGTATGAGAGGTGCCCGAAAACACAGCGATAAAGTGAAGCTATGGGATGTGCGCGAAAAGACAGCGATATAGGGGAAATTATGAGAGGTTCACGAAAACACAGCGATGTAGGCGAAGCTATGGGAGGTGCACGAAAACACAGCGATATAGGGGAAGTTATGAGAGGTGCGCAAAAACACAGCGATATAGGAGAAGTCATGAGAGGTGCGTTAAAACACAGCGATATAGCAGAAAGTATGGGAGGTGCGCGAAAACGGCGATATAGGGGAAGGTATGAGAGGTGCGCGAAGGCACAGCGATATAGGGGATGTTATGGGAGGTGCGCGAAAACACAGTGATATAGGGGATGGTATGAGATGTGCATCAAAACATGGCGATATAGGGTAAGCTATGAGAGGTGCGCGAAAGCACTGCGATATAGAGGAAAGTATGAGAAGTGCGCTAAAACTTGGCGATACAGGGAAATGCATCAGTGGTGCGACAAAACACAGCGATGTAGGGGAAGTTATGACAGGTGCGTGAAAACACAGCGATATAGGGGAATGTATGAGAGGTGCACAAAAACACAGCGATATAGGGGATGCTATGGGAGATGCGTGAAAACAGTGATATAGGGGGACGGTATGAGATGTGTATGAAAACACTGCAATATAGGGGAAGTTATGAGAGGTGCGCGAAAAGACGGCGATACAGGGGAATGCATCAGCGTTGCGTGAAAACAGCGATATAGGGGAAGTTATGAGAGGAGCGAAAACAGAGCGATATAGGGAAAGGCACGAGAGGTGCGTGAAAACGGGGCAATATGGTGTTAGCAATGGGATGTGCGCGAAAATAGGGCGATATAGTGGAAAGTATGAGAGGTGCGCGAAAAGACAGCGAAATAGGGGAAGGTTTAGGAGGTACGCGAAAAGACGGCGATACCGGGGAATGTATCAAAAGTGCGACAAAACACGACGATATAGGGGAAGTAATGAGAGCACCGAAAACATAGCGATATAGGTGAACACATGAGAGGTGCACGAAAACACAGCGATATAGGGGAAGCTATGAGAGGTGCGCGAGAACACGGCGATAAAGGGGAAATTATGAGAGGAGCGCGAAAACACGGCGATTTTGGGGAATCTATGAGAGGTGAGCAAGAACACAGCTATAAAGGTGAAGCTATATCAGAGTGCGAAAAGACAGCGATATAGGAGAAGTTATGAGAGGTGTGTGAAAACAGCGATGTAGCGGAAGCTATGGGAGGTGCGCGAAAACACAGCGATATAGGGGACGGTATGAGATGTGCATGAAGTCACGGCGATATCGGGGAAGCCATGAGAGATGCACAAAAACACGGCGATACAGGGGAATGAATCAGAGGTGCAAGAAAACACAGCAATACAAGGGAAGTTATGAGAGGAGTGAAAACAGAGCGATATAGGGGAAGGCACGAGAGGTGCGCGAAAACAGGGCAATATAGTGGAAGATATGGGATGCACGTGAAAACAGGGTAATATAGGGGAAGGTATGAGAGGTGTGCAAAAAGACAGCGATAAAGATGAAGCTATATTAGGGTGAGAAAAGACAGCGATATAGGGGAAGGTATGAGAGGTGCGCGATAACACAGCGATGTAGCGGAAGCTATGGGAGATGCGTGGAAGCGGTGATATAGGGGAAGGTATGAGAGGTGCGCGAAGGCACTGTGATGTCGGGGATTCAATGGGAGGTGCGCGGATACACAGCGATATAGGGGACGTTATGAGATCTGCATGAAAACACGGCAATATAGGGGAAGGTATGAGAGGTGTGAAAAAATTCAGCGATATAGGGGAAGACGAGAGGTGCGTGAAAACATGGCAATATAGTGGAAGCTATGGGATGTGCACGAAAACATGGTGATAGTGTGAAATGTATGAGAGGTGCTCGAAAACACAGCGATAAAGGTGAAGCTATGGGATGTGCGCGAAAAGACAGCGATATAGGGGAAATTATGAGAGGTTCACGAAAACACAGCGATGTAGGCGAAGCTATGGGAGGTGCACGAAAACACAGCGATCTAGGGGAAGTTATGAGAGGTGTTTGAAAACAGCGATGTCGTGGAAGCTATGGGAGGTGCGCGAAAACACAGCGATATAGGGGACGGTATGAGATGTGCATGAAGACACGGCGATATCGGGGAAGCCATGAGAGATGCGCAAAAACACGGCGATATAGGGGAAAGTATGAGAGGTGCACAAAAACACGGCGATACAGGGGAAAGAATCAGAGGTGCAAGAAAACACAGCAATACAAGGGAAGTTATGAGAGGAGTGAAAATAGAGCGATATAGGGGAAGGCACGAGAGGTGCGCGAAAACAGGGCAATATCGTGGAAGATATGGGATGCACGCGAAAACAGGGCAATATAGGGGAAGGTATGAGAGATGTGCAAAAAGACAGCCATATAGGGGAATGTATGAGAGGTGCGCAAAAACACGGCAATACAGGGGAATGTATCAGAGGTGCGAGAAAACACAGCGATACTTGGGAAGTTATGAGAGGAGCGAAAACAGAGCGATATAGGGGAAGACATGACAGGTGCGCGAAAACACGGCGATATAGTGGAAGCTATGAGAGGTGAGCAAAAACACAGCGATAAAGGTGAAACTATATTAGGGTGAGAAAAGACAGCGATATAGGGGAAGGTATGAGAGGTGCGCGAAAACACAGCGATGTAGCGGAAGCTATGGGAGGTATGAGAGGTGCACAAATACACAGCGATATTGGGGAAGGTATGGGAGATGCGTGGAAACAGGGTAATATAGGGGAATGTATGAGAGGTGCGCGAAGGCACTGTGATGTCGGCGATTCTATGGGAGGTGCGCGGATACACAGCGATATAGGGGACGTTATGAGATCTGCATGAAAACACGGCAATATAGGGGAAGGTATGAGAGGTGTGAAAAAATTCAGCGATATAGGGGAAGACGAGAGGTGCGCGAAAACAGGGCAATATAGTGGAAGCTATGGGATGTGCACGAAAACATGGTGATATAGGGAAATGTATGAGAGGTGCCCGAAAACACAGCGATAAAGTGAAGCTATGGGATGTGCGCGAAAAGACAGCGATATAGGGGAAATTATGAGAGGTTCACGAAAACACAGCGATGTAGGCGAAGCTATGGGAGGTGCACGAAAACACAGCGATATAGGGGAAGTTATGAGAGGTGCGCAAAAACACAGCGATATAGGAGAAGTCATGAGAGGTGCGTTAAAACACAGCGATATAGCAGAAAGTATGGGAGGTGCGCGAAAACGGCGATATAGGGGAAGGTATGAGAGGTGCGCGAAGGCACAGCGATATAGGGGATGTTATGGGAGGTGCGCGAAAACACAGTGATATAGGGGATGGTATGAGATGTGCATCAAAACATGGCGATATAGGGTAAGCTATGAGAGGTGCGCGAAAGCACTGCGATATAGAGGAAAGTATGAGAAGTGCGCCAAAACTTGGCGATACAGGGAAATGCATCAGTGGTGCGACAAAACACAGCGATGTAGGGGAAGTTATGACAGGTGCGTGAAAACACAGCGATATAGGGGAATGTATGAGAGGTGCACAAAAACACAGCGATATAGGGGATGCTATGGCAGATGCGTGAAAACAGTGATATAGGGGGACGGTATGAGATGTGTATGAAAACACTGCAATATAGGGGAAGTTATGAGAGGTGCGCGAAAAGACGACGATACAGGGGAATGCATCAGCGTTGCGTGAAAACAGCGATATAGGGGAAGTTATGAGAGGAGCGAAAATAGAGCGATATAGGGAAAGGCACGAGAGGTGCGTGAAAACGGGGCAATATGGTGTTAGCAATGGGATGTGCGCGAAAATAGGGCGATATAGTGGAAAGTATGAGAGGTGCGCGAAAAGACAGCGAAATAGGGGAAGGTTTAGGAGGTGTGCGAAAAGACGGCGATACCGGGGAATGTATCAAAGGTACGACAAAGCACAACGATATAGGGGAAGTAATGAGAGGACCGAAAACATAGCGATATAGGTGAAGACATGAGAGGTGCGCGAAAACACAGCGATATAGGGGACGCTATTGGACGTGCGCAGAAACACAGTGATACAGGGGGACGGTATGAGATGTGCATGAAAACACAGCAATATAGGGGAAGCTATGAGAGGTGCGTGAGAACACGGCGATATAGGGGAAATTATGAGAGGAGCGCGAAAACACGGCGATATAGGGGAAGCTATGAGAGGTGCATGAAAACAGCAATGTAGCAGAAACTATGGGAGGTGCGCAAAAACACAGCGATATTGGGGATGGTATGAGATGTGCAGGCAGACACGGCAATATCGGGGAAGCCATGAGAGATGCGGAAAAACACGGCGATATAGGGGAAAGTATGAGAGGTGCACAAAAACACGGCGATACGGGAATGAATCAGAGGTGCAAGAAAACACAGCAATATAGGGGAAGTTATGAGAGGAGCGAAAACAGAGCGATAAAGGGAAAGGCATGAGAGGTGCGCGAAAACAGGGCAATATAGGAGAAGACATGAGAAGTGCGCGAAAACAGGCCATTATAGTGGAAGCTATGGGATGTGCGTGAAAATAGGGCGATATTGGGGAAGGAATGAGAGGTGCGCGAAAACACAGTAATATAGGGGAAGGTATGAGAGGTGTGCGAGAACACGGCGATACTGGGGAATGTATCAGAGGTGTGAGAAAACACAGCGATATAAGGGAAGTAATGAGAGGAGCAAAAACATTGCGATATAGGTGAAGACATGAGTGGTGCGCGAAAACCCGGCGATATAGGGGAAGCTGTGAGATGTGAGCAATAACGCAGCGATAAAGGTGAAGCTATGGGATGTGCGTGAAAACACAGCGATATAGGGTAAGGAATGAGAGGTGGGTGAAAACACAGCGATATAGGGGAAGGTATGAGAGGTGTGCGAAAACAAGGTGATATAGGGGAAGCCATGAGAGGTGCGCAAAAGCACAGCGATATAGTTGAAGGTATGAGAGGTGCGCAAAAACACAGCAATATAGGTGAAGTTATGAGAGGTGCGTGAAAACACAGCGATATAGGGGAAGGTATGAGAGGTGCACGAAAACACATCGATATAGGGGAAGGTATGAGAGGTGTGCGAAAACACAGCGATGTAGGCGAAGCTATGGGAGGTGCGTGAAAACACAGCGATATACGGGACGGTCTGAGATGTGCATGAATAAACAGTGATATTTGGGAAGCCATGAGAGATGTGCGAAAACACAGCGATATAGGGGAAGGTATGAAAGGTGTGCAAAAACACAGCGATATAGGGGAAATTATGAGTGTTGCGCGAAAACACGGCGATACAGTGGAATGTATCAGGCGTTATGGGACGTGCGCGAAAACATAACGATATAAGGGAAGTAATGAGAGGAGCGAAAACATAGCCATATAGGTGAAGACATGAGAGGTGCGTGAAAGCACGGCGATATAGGGAAAGGTATGAGAGGTGTGAAAAAACAAAGTGATATAGGGGAAGGTATGAGAGGTGCGTGAAAACAGGGCAATATAGTGGAAGCTATGGGATGTGTGCGAAAACATGGCGACATAGGGAAAGGTATGAGAGGTGCCCGAAAACACAGTGATATAGGGGACACTATGGGACGTGCGCGAAAGCACAGTAATATAGGGGAAGGTATGAGAGGTGTGCGAGAACACGGCGATACTGGGGAATGTATCAGAGGTGTGAGAAAACACAGCGATATAAGGGAAGTAATGAGAGGAGCAAAAACATTGCGATATAGGTGAAGACATGAGTGGTGCGCGAAAACCCGGCGATATAGGGGAAGCTATGAGATGTGAGCAATAACGCAGCGATAAAGGTGAAGCTATGGGATGTGCGTGAAAACACAGCAATATAGGGTAAGGAATGAGAGGTGGGTGAAAACACAGCGATATAGGGGAAGGTATGAGAGGTGTGCGAAAACAAGGTGATATAGGGGAAGCCATGAGAGGTGCGCAAAAACACAGCGATATAGTTGAAGGTATGAGAGGTGCGCAAAAACACAACAATATAGGAGAAGTTATGAGAGGTGCGTGAAAACACAGCGATATAGGGGAAGGTATGAGAGGTGCACGAAAACACATCGATATAGGGGAAGGTATGAGAGGTGTGCGAAAACACAGCGATGTAGGCGAAGCTATGGGAGGTGCGTGAAAACACAGCGATATACGGGACGGTCTGAGATGTGCATGAATAAACAGTGATATTTGGGAAGCCATGAGAGGTGTGCGAAAACACAGCGATATAGGGGAAGGTATGAAAGGTGTGCAAAAACACAGCGATATAGGGGAAATTATGAGAGGTGCGCGAAAACACGGCAATACAGGGGAATGTATCAGAAGCTATGGGATGTGCGCGAAAACATGGCGATTTAAGGGAAGTAATGAGAGGAGCGAAAACATAGCGATATAGGTGAAGACATGAGAGGTGCGTGAAAGCACGGCGATATAGGGGAAGGTATGAGAGGTGTGAAAAAACACAGCGATACAGGGGAAGGTATGAGAGGTGCGCAAAAACACAGCGATATAGGAGCAGTTATGAGAGGTGCGTGAAAACAGGGCAATATAGTGGAAGCTATGGGATGTGTGCGAAAACATGGCAACATAGGGAAAGGAATGAGAGGTGCCCGAAAACACAGTGATATAGGGGACGCTATGGGACTTGCGCGAAAGCACAGTAATATAGGGAATGGTATGAGAGGTGTGCGAGAACACGGCGATACTGGGGAATGTATCAGAGGTGCGAGAAAACACAGCGATATAAGGGAAGTAATGAGAGGAGCGAAAACATAGCGATATAGGTGAAGACATGAGTGGTGCGCGAAAACCCGGCGATATAGGGGAAGCTATGAGATGTGAGCAATAACACAGCGATAAAGGTGAAGCTATGGGATGAGCGTGAAAACACAGCGATATAGGGGAAGGTATGAGAGGTGCGTGAAAACACAGCAATGTAGGCGAAGCTATGGGAGGTGCGCAAAAACACAGTGATATAGGAGAAGTTATGAGAGGTGAATGAAAACACAGCGATATAGGGGAAGATATGAGAGGTGCGCGAAAACAGGGTGATATAGGGGAAGCCATGAGAGGTGCGCAACAACACAGCGATATAGTTGAAGGCATGAGAGGTGCGCAAAAACACAGCAATATAGGAGAAGTTATGAGAGGTGCGTGAAAACACAGCGATATAGGGGAAGGTATGAAAGGTGCGCTAAAACACAGCGATGTAGGCAAAGCTATGGGAGGTGCGCCAAACACAGCGATATAGGGGACGATCTGAGATGTGCATGAATAAACAGTGATATTGGGGAAGCCATGAGAGGTGTGCGAAAACACAGCGATATAGGGGAAGGTATGAGAGGTGTGCAAAAACACAGCGATATAGGGGAAATTATGAGAGGTGCTCGAAAACACGGCGATACAGGGGAATGTATCAGAGGCTATGGGACTTGCACGGAAACATAGCGATTTAAGGGAAGTAATGAGAGGAGCAAAAACATAGCGATATAGGTGAAGACATGAGAGGTGCGTGAAAGCACGGCGATATAGGGGAAGGTATGAGAGGTGTGCAAAAACACAGCAATATTGGGGAAGGTATGAGAGGTGCGTAAAAACACAGCGATATAGGGAAAGATATGAGAGGTGCCCGAAAACAGGGCGAGATAGGGGAATGTATGAGAGGAGCGTGAAGGCACAGCGATATAGGGGATGCTATAGGAGGTGCGCGAAAACACAGTGATATAGGGGACGGTATGAGATGTACATGAAAACATAGGGATATAGCTGAAGGTATGATAGGTGCGCGAAAACACGGCGATATAGGGGAAATTATGAGAGGTGCGAGAAAACACAGCGATATAGGGGAAGGGATGAGAGGTGAGCGAAAACACAGCGATATAGGGGACGGTATGAGATGTGTATAGGGGAAGGATTAGGAGGTGCGCGAAAAGACGGCGATACCGGGGAATGTATCAAAGGTGCGACAAAACACGACGATATAGGGGAAGTAATGAGAGGACCGAAAATATAGCGATATAGGTGAAGACATGAGAGGTGCACGAAAACACAGCGATATAGGGGAAGCTATGAGAGGTTCGCGAGAACACGGCGATAAAGGGGAAATTATGAGAGGAGCGCGAAAACACGGCGATTTTGGGGAATCTATGAGAGGTGAGCAAGAACACAGCTATAAAGGTGAAGCTATGTCAGAGTGCGAAAAGGCAGCGATATAGGAGAAGTTATGAGAGGTGTGTGAAAACAGCGATGTAGCGGAAGCTATGGGAGGTGCGCGAAAACACAGCGATATAGGGGATGGTATGAGATGTGCATGAAGTCACGGCGATATCGGGGAAGCCATGAGAGATGCACAAAAACACGGCGATACAGGGGAATGAATCAGAGGTGCAAGAAAACACAGCAATACAAGGGAAGTTATGAGAGGAGTGAAAACAGAGCGATATAGGGGAAGACATGACAGATGCGCGAAAACACGGCGATATAGTGGAAGCTATGAGAGGTGAGCAAAAACACAGCGATATAGGAGAAGTCATGAGAGGTGCGTTAAAACACAGCGATATAGCAGAAAGTATGGGAGGTGCGCGAAAACGGCGATATAGGGGAGGGTATGAGAGGTGCGCGAAAACACAGCAACATAGCAGAAAGTATGGGAGGTGCGCGAAAACGGCGATATAGGGGAAGGTATGAGAGGTGCGCGAAGGCACAGCGATATAGGGGATGTTATGGGAGGTGCGCGAAAACACAGTGATATAGGGGATGGTATGAGATGTGCATCAAAACATGGCGATATAGGGTAAGCTATGAGAGGTGCGCGAAAGCACTGCGATATAGAGGAAAGTATGAGAAGTGCGCCAAAACTTGGCGATACAGGGAAATGCATTAGTGGTGCGACAAAACACAGCGATGTAGGGGAAGTTATGACAGGTGCGTGAAAACACAGCGATATAGGGGAATGTATGAGAGGTGCACAAAAACACAGCGATATAGGGGATGCTATGGGAGATGCGCGAAAACAGTGATATAGGGGGACGGTATGAGATGTGTATGAAAACACTGCAATATAGGGGAAGTTATGAGAGGTGCGCGAAAAGACGGCGATACAGGGGAATGCATCAGTGTTGCGTGAAAACAGTGATATAGGGGAAGTTATGAGAGGAGCAAAAACAGAGCGATATAGGGAAAGGCACGAGAGGTGCGTGAAAACAGGGCAATATGGTGTTAGCAATGGGATGTGTGCGAAAATAGGGCGATATAGTGGAAAGTATGAGAGGTGCGCCAAAAGACAGCGAAATAGGGGAAGGTTTAGGAGGTGCGCGAAAAGTCGGCGATACCGGGGAATGTATCAAAGGTACGACAAAACACAACGATATAGGGGAAGTAATGAGAGGACCGAAAACATAGCGATATAGGTGAAGACATGAGAGGTGCGCGAAAACACAGCGATATAGGGGAAGTTATGAGAGGTGCATGAAAACACAGCGATACGGGAATGAATCAGAGGTGCAAGAAAACACAGCAATACAGGGGAAGTTATGAGAGGAGCGAAAACAGAGCGATAAAGGGAAAGGCATGAGAGGTGCGCGAAAACAGGTCAATATAGGAGAAGACATGAGAAGTGCGCGAAAACAGGCCAATATAGTGGAAGCTATGGGATGTGCGTGAAAATAGGGCAATATTGGGGAAGGAATGAGAGGTGCGCGAAAACACAGTGATATAGGGGAAGGTATGAGAGGTGTGCGAGAACACGGCGATACTGGGGAATGTATCAGAGGTGTGAGAAAACACAGCGATATAAGGGAAGTAATGTGAGGAGCAAAAACATTGCGATATAGTTGAAGACATGAGTGGTGCGCGAAAACCCGGCGATATAGGGGAAGCTATGAGATGTGAGCAATAACGCAGCGATAAAGGTGAAGCTATGGGATGTGCGTGAAAACACAGCGATATAGGGTAAGGAATGAGAGGTGGGTGAAAACACATCGATATAGGGGAAGGTATGAGAGGTGTGCAAAAACAAGGTGATATAGGGGAAATTATGAGAGGTGCGCGAAAACACGGCAATACAGGGGAATGTATCAGAAGCTATGGGATGTGCGCGAAAACATGGCGATTTAAGGGAAGTAATGAGAGGAGTGAAAACATAGCGATATAGGTGAAGACATGAGAGGTGCGTGAAAGCACGGCGATATAGGGGAAGGTATGAGAGGTGTGAAAAAACACAGCGATACAGGGGAAGGTATGAGAGGTGCGCAAAAACACAGCGATATAGGAGCAGTTATGAGAGGTGCGTGAAAACAGGGCAATATAGTGGAAGCTATGGGATGTGTGCGAAAACATGGCAACATAGGGAAAGGAATGAGAGGTGCCCGAAAACACAGTGATATAGGGGACGCTATGGGACTTGCGCGAAAGCACAGTAATATAGGGAATGGTATGAGAGGTGTGCGAGAACACGGCGATACTGGGGAATGTATCAGAGGTGCGAGAAAACACAGCGATATAAGGGAAGTAATGAGAGGAGCGAAAACATAGCGATATAGGTGAAGACATGAGTGGTGCACGAAAACCCGGCGATATAGGGGAAGCTATGAGATGTGAGCAATAACACAGCGATAAAGGTGAAGCTATGGGATGAGCGTGAAAACACAGCGATATAGGGGAAGGTATGAGAGGTGCGTGAAAACACAGCAATGTAGGCGAAGCTATGGGAGGTGCGCAAAAACACAGTGATATAGGAGAAGTTATGAGAGGTGAATGAAAACACAGCGATATAGGGGAAGATATGAGAGGTGCGCGAAAACAGGGTGATATAGGGGAAGCCATGAGAGGTGCGCAACAACACAGCGATATAGTTGAAGGCATGAGAGGTGCGCAAAAACACAGCAATATAGGAGAAGTTATGAGAGGTGCGTGAAAACACAGCGATATAGGGGAAGGTATGAAAGGTGCGCTAAAACACAGCGATGTAGGCAAAGCTATGGGAGGTGCGCCAAACACAGCGATATAGGGGACGATCTGAGATGTGCATGAATAAACAGTGATATTGGGGAAGCCATGAGAGGTGTGCGAAAACACAGCGATATAGGGGAAGGTATGAGAGGTGTGCAAAAACACAGCGATATAGGGGAAATTATGAGAGGTGCTCGAAAACACGGCGATACAGGGGAATGTATCAGAGGCTATGGGACTTGCACGGAAACATAGCGATTTAAGGGAAGTAATGAGAGGAGCGAAAACATAGCCATATAGGTGAAGACATGAGAGGTGCGTGAAAGCACGGCGATATAGGGAAAGGTATGAGAGGTGTGAAAAAACAAAGTGATATAGGGGAAGGTATGAGAGGTGCGCAAAAACACAGCGATATAGGGGAAGCTATGAGATGTGAGCAATAACACAGCGATAAAGGTGAAGCTATGGGATGAGCGTGAAAACACAACGATATAGGGGAAGGTATGAGAGGTGGGTGAAAACACAGCAATGTAGGCGAAGCTATGGGAGGTGCGCAAAAACACAGCGATATAGGAGATGTTATGAGAGGTGAATGAAAACACAGCGATATAGGGGAAGGTATGAGAGGTGCGCGAAAACAGGGTGATATAGGGGAAGGCTTGAGAGGTGCGCAACAACACAGCGATATAGTTGAAGGTATGAGAGGTGCGCAAAAATACAGCAATATAGGAGAAGTTATGAGAGGTGCGTGAAAACACAGCGATATAGGGGAAGGTATGAGAGGTGTGCAAAAACACAGCGATATAGGGGAAATTATGAGAGGTGCTCGAAAACACGGTGATACAGGGGAATGTATCAGAGGCTATGGGACTTGCATGGAAACATAGCGATTTAAGGGAAGTAATGAGAGGAGCAAAAACATAGCGATATAGGTGAAGACATGAGAGGTGCGTGAAAGCACGGCGATATAGGGGAAGGTATGAGAGGTGTGCAAAAACACAGCAATATTGCGGAAGGTATGAGAGGTGCGTAAAAACACAGCGATATAGGAGAAGTTATGAGAGGTGCGTGAAAACAAGGCAATATAGTGGAAGCTATGGGATGTGTGCGTAAACATAGCGATATAGGGAAAGGTATGAGATGTGCCCGAAAACAGGGCGAGATAGGGGAATGTATGAGAGGAGCGTGAAGGCACAGCGATATAGGGGATGCTATAGGAGGTGCGCGAAAACACAGTGATATAGGGGAAAACATGAGGAGTGCATGAAAACAGAGCAATATAGTGGAAGCTATGGGATGTGCGCGAAAAAATGGCGATACGGGGAAAGGTATCAGAGGAGCCCGAAAATACAGTGATATAGTGGACGCTATGGGACTTGCGCGAAAACACAGTGGTATAGGGGAAGGTATGAGAGGTGTGCGAGAACATAGCGATATAGGGGAAATTATGAGAGGTGTGTGAAAACACGGCGATACAGGTTAATGTATCAGAGGTGCGAGAAAACACAGCGATATAAGAAAGTAATGAGAGAAGCGAAAACATAGCGATATAGGTGAAGACATGAGAGGTGTGCGAAAACCCGGAGATACAGGGGAAGCCATGAGAGGTGAGCAATAACACAGCGATAAAGGTGAAGCTATGGGATGTGCGTGAAAACACAGCGATATAGGGGAAGGTATGAGAGGTGCGTGAAAACACAGCGATGTAGGCGAAACTATGGGAGGTGCGCAAAAACACAGCGATATAGGAGAAGTTATGAGAGGTGTGTGAAAACACAGCGATATAGGGGAAGTTATGAGAGGTGCATGAAAACACAGCGATATAGGGGAAGTTATGAGAGATGCGCGAAAACAGGGTGATATAGGGGAATCCATGAGAGGTGCGCAAAAACACAGCGATATATTTGAAGGTATGAGAGGTGCGCAAAAACACAGCAATATAAGAGAATTTATGAGAGGTGCGTGAAAACACAGCGATATAGGGGAAGGTATGAGAGGTGAGCAATACACAGAGATAAAGGTGAATCTATGGGATGTGCGCGAAAAGACAGCGATATAGGGGAAATTGTGAGAGGTTCGCGAAAACACAGCGACGTAGGCGAAGCTATTGGAGGTGCACGAAAACACAGCAATATAGGGGAAGATGTGAGAGGTGTGCAGAAACACAGCGATATAGTGGAAGGTATGAGAGGTGCGCAAAAACACAGCGATATAGGGGCGCTGTGGGACGTGCACGAAAACACAGTGATATAGGGGCAGGTATGAGACGTGAACGAGAACACAGCGATATAGGGGAAGTAATTGGAGGAGTGAAAACATAGTGATATAGATGAAGACATAGAGGTGAACGAAAAGACAGCGATATAGGGGAAGGTATGAGAGGTGCACGAAAACACAGCGATATCGGGGGAGATATGGGAGGTGCGCAAAAACAGGGCGATATAGGGTAAGTTATTAGAGGTGCCTGAAAACACAGCGATATAGTGGACGCAATGGAATGTGCGCGAAAGCACTGTGATATAGGGGCAGGTATGAGAGGTGTGTGAGAACACGGCGATACAGGGGAATGTATCAGAGGTGCGAGAAAATGCAGCGATATAAGGGAAGTAATGAGAGGAGCGAAAACATAGCAATATAGGTGAAGACATGAGAGGTGCGCGAAAACACGGCGATGTAAGGGAAGCTATAAGAGGTGAGCAATAACACAGCGATAAAGGTGAAGCCATGGGATCTGCGTGAATAGACAGCGATATAGGGGAAGGTATGAGAGGTGCGCAAAAACACAGCGATATTGGGGAAGTTATGAGAGGTGCATGAAAACACAGCGATATAGGGGAAGATATGAGAGGTGCCCGAAAACAGGGCGAGATAGGGGAATGTATGAGAGGAGCGCGAAGGCACAGCGATATAGGGGATGCTATAGGAGGTGCACGAAAACACAGTGATATAGGGGAAAACATGAGGGGTGCATGAAACCAGAGCAATATAGTGGAAGCTATGGGATGTGCGCGAAAAAATGGCAATACAAGGAAACGTATCAGAGGTGCCCGAAAATACAGTGATATAGGGGACGCTATGGGACTTGCGCGAAAACACAGTGGTATAGGGGAAGGTATGAGAGGTGTGCGAGAACATAGCGAGATAGGGGAAATTATTAGAGGTGTGCGAAAACCCGGCGATATAGAGGAAGCTATGAGAGGTGAGCAATAACACAACGATAAAGATGAAGCTATGGGATGTGCGTGAAAACACAGCGATATAGGGGAAGATATGAGAGGTGCGTGAAAACACAGCGATATAGGGGAAGACATGAGAGGTGCGCAAAAACAGGGCAATATAGGGAAGCTATGGGATGTGCGTGAAAACAGGGAAATATAGGGGAAGGTATGTGAGGTGCGCGAAAACAGGGCGATATAGGGGAAGTTATGAGAGGTGTGCAAAAGCACAGCAATATAGGAAAAGTTGTGAGAGGTGCGTGAAAACACAGCGATATAGGGGAAGGTATGAGAGGTACACGAAAACAGCGATATACGGGATGCTATGCGAGGTGTGCAAATACACAGCGATATAGAGGACGTTATGAGATGTGCATGAAAACAGGGCGATATAGGGGAAAGTGTGAGAGGTGCGCAAATATACAGCGATATAGGAGAAGTTATGAGTGGTGCGTGAAAAAACAGCGATATAGGGGAAGGTATGTGATGTGCGCGAAAAGACAGTGATATAGGGGAAGGTATGAGAGGTGCGCGAAAACACAGCGATGTAGGCAAAGCTATGGGAGGTGGGTGAAAACATAGCGATATAGGGGACGCTATGGGATGTGCGCGAAAACACAGTAATGTAGGGGAAGGTATGAGAGGTGCATGAAAACAGGGCGATATAGGGGAAGGTATGAGAGGTGCGCAAAAACACAGCAATATACCGGAAGTTATGAGAGGTGCGTGAAAACAGGGCAATACAGTGGAATCTATGGGATGTGCGCGAAAACAGGGTGATATAGGGAAAGATATGAGAGGTGCCCGAAAATGCAGCGATATAGGGGACGCTATGGGATGTGCGCGAAAACACAGTAATATAGGGGAAGGTATGAGAGGTGTGCGAGAACACGGCGATACAGGGAAATTATGAGATGTGCGCGAAAACACGGTGATATAGGGGAATGTATCACAGGTGCGAAAAAGCAGGGCGATATAGGGGAAGGTATTGGAGGTGTGCAAAAACACAGCGATATAGGGGAAATTATGAGTGTTGCGCGAAAACACGGCGATACAGTGGAATGTATCAGGCGTTATGGGACGTGCGCGAAAACATAACGATGTAAGGGAAGTAATGAGAGGAGCGAAAACATAGCCATATAGGTGAAGACATGAGAGGTGCGTGAAAGCACGGCGATATAGGGAAAGGTATGAGAGGTGTGAAAAAACACAGTGATATAGGGGAAGGTATGAGAGGTGCGCAAAAACACAGCGATATAGGAGAAGTTATGAGAGGTGCGTGAAAACAGGGCAATATAGTGGAAGCTATGGGATGTGTGCGAAAACATGGCGACATAGGGAAAGGTATGAGAGGTGCCCGAAAACACAGTGATATAGGGGACACTATGGGACGTGCGCGAAAGCACAGTAATATAGGGGAAGGTATGAGAGGTGTGCGAGAACACGGCGATACTGGGGAATGTATCAGAGGTGTGAGAAAACACAGCGATATAAGGGAAGTAATGAGAGGAGCAAAAACATAGCGATATAGGTGAAGACATGAGTGGTGCGTGAAAACCCGGCGATATAGGGGAAGCTATGAGATGTGAGCAATAACGCAGCGATAAAGGTGAAGCTATGGGATGTGCGTGAAAACACAGCGATATAGGGGAAATTATGAGAGGTTCACGAAAACACAGCGATGTAGGCGAAGCTATGGGAGGTGCACGAAAACACAGCGATATAGGGGAAGTCATGAGAGGTGCGCAAAAACACAGCGATATAGGAGAAGTCATGAGAGGTGCGTGAAAACACGGCGATATAGGAGAATTTATGAGAGGTGCGCAAAAACACAGCAATATAGGGGAAGGTATGAGAGGTGCACGAAGGCACAGCGATATAGGGGATGTTATGGGAGGTGCGCAAAAACACAGTGATATAGGGGATGGTATGAGATGTGCATCAAAACATGGCGATATAGGGTATAGAGGGTATAGGGTATATTTCCTCTGCGATATAGAGGAAAGTATGAGAAGTGCGCCAAAACTTGGCGATACAGGGAAATGCATCAGTGGTGCGACAAAACACAGCGATGTAGGGGAAGTTATGACAGGTGCGTGAAAACACAGCGATATAGGGGAATGTATGAGAGGTGCACAAAAACACAGCGATATAGGGGATGCTATGGGAGATGCGCGAAAACAGTGATATAGGGGGGCGGTATGAGATGTGTATGAAAACCCTGCAATATAGGGGAAGTTATGAGAGGAGCGAAAACAGAGCAATATAGGGAAAGGCACGAGAGGTGCGTGAAAACGGGGCAATATGGTGTTAGCAATGGGATGTGCGCGAAAATAGGGCGATATAGTGGAAAGTATGAGAGGTGTGCGAAAAGACAGCGAAATAGGGGAAGGTTTAAGAGGTGCGCTAAGAGACGGCGATTCCGGGGAATGTATCAAAGGTACGACAAAACACAACGATATAGGGGAAGTAATGAGAGGACCGAAAACATAGCGATATAGGTGAAGACATGAGAGGTGCGCGAAAACACAGCGATATAGGGGACGCTATTGGACGTGCGCAGAAACACAGTGATACAGGGGGACGGTATGAGATGTGCATGAAAACACAGCAATATAGGGGAAGCTATGAGAGGTGCGTGAGAACACGGCGATATAGGGGAAATTATGAGAGGAGCGCGAAAGCACGGCGATATAGGAGAAGCTATGAGAGGTGCATGAAAACAGCAATGTAGCAGAAACTATGGGAGATGCGCAAAAACACAGCGATATAGGGGATGGTATGAGATGTGCAGGCAGACACGGCAATATCGGGGAAGCCATGAGAGATGCGGAAAAACACGGCGATATAGGGGAAAGTATGAGAGGTGCACAAAAACACGGCGATACGGGAATGAATCAGAGGTGCAAGAAAACACAGCAATACAGGGGAAGTTATGAGAGGAGCGAAAACAGAGCGATAAAGGGAAAGGCATGAGAGGTGCGCGAAAACAGGGCAATATAGGAGAAGACATGAGAAGTGCGCGAAAACAGGCCAATATAGTGGAAGCTATGGGATGTGCGTGAAAATAGGGCGATATTGGGGAAGGAATGAGAGGTGCGCGAAAACACAGTGATATAGGGGAAGGTATGAGAGGTGTGCGAAAACACGGCGGTATAGGGGAAATTATGAGAGGTGCATGAAACACGGCGATATAGGGGAAGTAATGAGAGGAGCGAAAACATAGCGATATAGGTGAAGACAGGGGAGGTGCGCGAAGACACGGCGATATAGGGGAAGCTATGAGAGGTGAGCAATAACACAGTGATAAAGGTGAATCTAAGGAATGTGCGTGAAAAAACAGCGATATAGGGGAAGGGATGAGAGGTGCGCGAAAACACAGCAATGTAGGCAAAGCTATAGGAGGTGCGCGAAAACACAGCGATATAGGGGACGGTATGAGATGTGCATGAATACACGGCGATATTGGGGAAGCCATGAGAGCTGCACGAAAACACAGCGATATAGGGGAAGATATGAGAGGTGCGTAAAAGCACAGCCATTTAGTGGAAGTTATGAGAGGCGCGTGAAAACACAGCGATATAGGGGAAGGTATGAGAGGTTCGCGAAAACACAGCAACATAGAGGAAGACGAGAGGTGCGCAAAAACTGGGCAATATAGTGGAAGCTATGGGATGTGCGTGAAGATAGGGCAATATTGGGGAAGATATGTGAGGCGCGCGAAAACACAGCGATATAGGGGACGCTATTGGACGTGCGCGAGAACACAGTGATATAGGGGAAGTTAAGAGAGGTGTGCGAGATCATGGCGATATAGGGGAAGTTATGAGATGTGCGCCAAAACACGGAGATACATGGGGCGGTATGAGATGTGCATGAATACACGGCGACATTGGGGAAGCCATGAGTGGTGCGCGAAAACACAGTGACATAGCGGAAGTTATGAGAGGCGCGTGAAAACACAGCTATATAGGGGAAGGTATCAGAGGTGCGCGAAAACAGGGCGATATAGGGGAAGGTATGAGAGGTGCGCGAAAGCACAGCGATATAGGAGAAGTTATGACAGGTGCGTGAAAACACAGCAATATAGGGGAATGTATGAGAGGTGCACAAAAACACAGCGATATAGGGGATGCTATGGGAGGTGCGCGAAAACACAGTGATATAGGGGGATGGTATGAGATGTGTATGAAAACACTGCAATATAGGGGAACCTATGAGAAGTGCGCAAAAACACGGCGATACTGGGGAATGTATCAAAGGTGCGACAAAACACAGCGATATAGCGGAAGTAATGAGAGGAGCGAAAACATAGCGATATAGGTAAAGACATGAGAGGTGCGCGAAAGCACGGCGATATAGGGGAAGCTATGAGGGTGAGCAATAACACAGCGATAAAGGTGACGCTACGCGATGTGTGCGAAAAGACAGCGATATAGGGGACGGTATGAGATGTGCATGAATACACGGCGATATCGGGGAAGCCATGAGAGGTGCGCGAAAACACAGCGATATAGGGGAAGGTATGAGAGGTGTGCAAAAACACAGCGATATAGGGGAAGGTATGAGAGGTGTGCAAAAACTCAGGAATATCGGAGAAGGTATGGGAGGTGCGCGGAAACAGGGTGATATAGGGGAAGGTATGAGAGGTGCGCAAAAACACAGAGATATAGGGGACGCTATGGGACGTGCACGAAAACACAGCAATATTGGGGAAGCCCTGAGATGTGCGCGAAAACACAGCGATATAGGAGAAGTCATGAGAGGTGCACGAAAACAGAGCGACATAGCAGAAAGTATGGGAGGTGCGCGAAAACGGCGATATAGGGCAAGGTATGAGAGGTGCACGAAAACAGAGCGACATAGCAGAAAGTATGGGAGGTGCGCGAAAACGGCGATATAGGGCAAGGTATGAGAGGTGCACAAAAACACAGCGATATAGGGGATGCTATGGGAGATGTGCGAAAACACAGTGATACAGGGGGACGGTATGAGATGTGTATGAAAACACTGCAATATAGGGGAAGTTATGAGAGGTGCGCGAAAAGACGGCGATATAGGGGAAAGAATGAGAAGTGTGCAATAACATGGCGATACAGGGAAAGGCACGAGAGGTGCGTGAAAACAGCGATATAGGGGAAGTTATGAGAGGAGCGAAAACAGAGCGATATAGGGAAAAGCACGAGAGGTGCATGAAAACGGGGCAATATGGTGTTAGCAATGGGATGTGCGCGAAAATAGGGCGATATAGGGGAAAGTATGAGAGGTGCGCGAAAAGACAGCGAAATAGGGGAAGGTTTAGGAGGTGCGCGAAAAGACGGCGATACCGGGGAATGTATCAAAGGTGCGACAAAACACAACGATATAGGGGAAGTAATGAGAGGACCGAAAACATAGCGATATAGGTGAAGACATGAGAGGTGCGCGAAAACACAACGATATAGGGGAAGGTATGAGAGGTGCGCGAAAACACAGCGATATAGGGAAAGGTATGAGAGGTGCGCGAAAACACAGCGATATAGGGGAAGCTATGAGAGGTGCGCGAGAACACGGCGATATAGGGGATGCTATGGGAGATGTGCGAAAACACAATGATATAGGGGGACGGTATGAGATGTGTATGAAAACACTGCAATATAGGGGAAGTTATGAGAGGTGCGCGAAAAGACGGCGATATAGGGGAAAGAATGAGAAGTGCGCAATAACACGGCGATACAGGGAAAGGCACGAGAGGTGCGTGAAAACAGCGATATAGGGGAAGTTATGAGAGGAGCGAAAACAGAGTGATATAGGGAAAGGCACGAGAGGTGCGTGAAAACGGGGCAATATGGTGTTAGCAATGGGATGTGCGCGAAAATAGGGCGATATAGGGGAAAGTATGAGAGGTGCACGAAAAGACAGCGAAATAGGGGAAGGTTTAGGAGGTGCGCGAAAAGATGGCGATACCCGGGAATGTATCAAAGGTGCGACAAAACACAACGATATAGGGGAAGTAATGAGAGGACCGAAAACATAGCGATATAGGTGAAGACATGAGAGGTGTGCGAAAACACAACGATATAGGGGAAGGTATGAGAGGTGCGCGAAAACACAGCGATATAGGGAAAGGTATGAGAGGTGCGCGAAAACACAGCGATATAGGGGAAGCTATGAGAGGTGCGCGAGAACACGGCGATAAAGGGGAAATTATGAGAGGAGCGCGAAAACACGGCGATTTTGGGGAATCTATGAGAGGTGAGCAAGAACACAGCTATAAAGGTGAAGCTATATCAGGGTGCGAAAAGACAGCGATATAGGAGAACTTATGAGAGGTGTGTTAAAACAGCTATGTAGCGGAAGCTATGGGAGGTGCGCGAAAACACAGCGATATAGGGGACGGTATGAGATGTGCATGAAGACACGGCGATATCGGGGAAGCCATGAGAGATGCGCAAAAACACGGCGATATAGGGGAAAGTATGAGAGGTGCACAAAAACACGGCGATACAGGGGAATGAATCAGAGGTGCAAGAAAACACAGGAATACAAGGGAAGTTAAGAGAGGAGTGAAAACAGAGCGATATAGGGGAAGGCACGAGAGGTGCGCGAAAACAGGGCAATATAGTGGAAGATATGGGATGCACGCGAAAACAGGGCAATATAGGGGAAGGTATGAGAAGTGTGCAAAAAGACAGCCATATAGGGGAAGGTATGAGAGGTGCACGATGACACAGCGATATAGGGGATGCTATGGGAGGTGCGCGAAAACACAGTGATATAGGGGATGGTATGAGATGGGCATCAAAACATGGCGATATAGGGAAAGCTATGAGAGGTGCGCGAAAACATGGCGATATAGAGGATAGTATGAGAAGTGCGCCAAAACGTGGCGATACAGGGGAATGCATCAGTGCTGCGAGGAAACACAGCGATGTAGGGGAATTTATGAGAGGTGCGCGAAAACACAGCGATGTAGCGGAATCTATGGGAGGTGCACGAAAACACAGTGATATAGGGGACGGTATGAGATGTGCATGAATACACGGTGATATTGGGGAAGCCATGAGCGGTGCGCGAAAACACAGTGACATAGTGGAAGTTATGAGAGGCGTGTGAAAACACTGTTATATAGGGGGCCGGTATGAGATGTGTATGAAAACACTGCAATATAGGGGAAGTTATGAGAGGAGCGAAAACAGAGCGATATAGGGAAAGGCATGAGAGGTGCGCGAAAACGGGGCAATATAGTGTTAGCAATGGGATGTGCGCGAAAATAGGGCGATATAGGGGAAAGTATGAGAGGTGCGCGAAAAGACAGCGAAATAGGGGAAGGATTAGGAGGTGCGCGAAAAGACAGCAATACCGGGGAATGTATCAAAGGTGCGACAAAACACGACGATATAGGGGAAGTAATGAGAGGACCGAAAACATAGCGATATAGGTGAAGACATGAGAGGTGCACGAAAACACAGCGATATAGGGGAAGCTATGAGAGGTGCGCGAGAACACGGCGATAAAGGGGAAATTATGAGAGGAGCGCGAAAAAACGGCGATTTTGGGGAATCTATGAGAGGTGAGCAAGAACACAGCTATAAAGGTGAAGCTATATCAGAGTGCGAAAAGACAGCGATATAGGAGAAGTTATGAGAGGTGTGTGAAAACAGCGATGTAGCGGAAGCTATGGGAGGTGCGCGAAAACACAGCGATATAGGGGACGGTATGAGATGTGCATGAAGTCACGGCGATATCGGGGAAGCCATGAGAGATGCACAAAAACACGGCGATACAGGGGAATGAATCAGAGGTGCAAGAAAACACAGCAATACAAGGGAAGTTATGAGAGGAGTGAAAACAGAGCGATATAGGGGAAGGCACGAGAGGAGCGCGAAAACAGGGCAATATAGTGGAAGATATGGGATGCACGCGAAAACAGGGTAATATAGGGGAAGGTATGAGAGGTGTGCAAAAAGACAGCGATAAAGATGAAGCTATATTAGGGTGAGAAAAGACAGCGATATAGGGGAAGGTATGAGAGGTGCGCGAAAACACAGCGATGTAGCGGAAGCTATGGGAGGTATGAGAGGTGCACAAATACACAGCGATATCGGGGAAGGTATGGGAGATGCGTGGAAATAGGGTGATATAGGGGAAGGTATGAGAGGTGCGCGAAGGCACTGTGATGTCGGGGATTCAATGGGAGGTGCGCGGATACACAGCGATATAGGGGACGTTATGAGATCTGCATGAAAACACGGCAATATAGGGGAAGGTATGAGAGGTGTGAAAAAATTCAGCGATATAGGGGAGGACAAGAGGTGCGTGAAAACATGGCAATATAGTGGAAGCTATGGGATGTGCACGAAAACATGGTGATAGAGGGAAATGTATGAGAGGTGCCCGAAAACACAGCGATAAAGTGAAGCTATGGGATGTGCGCGAAAAGACAGCGATATAGGGGAAATTATGAGAGGTTCACGAAAACACAGCGATGTAGGTGAAGCTATGGGAGGTGCACGAAAACACAGCGATATAGGGGAAGTTATGAGAGGTGCGCAAAAACACAGCGATATAGGAGAAGTCATGAGTGGTGCGTTAAAACACAGCGATATAGGAGAATTTATGAGAGGTGCGCAAAAACACAGCAATATAGGGGAAGGTATGAGAGGTGCGCGAAGGCACAGCGATATAGGGGATGTTATGGGAGGTGCGCGAAAACACAGTGATTTAGGGGATGGTATGAGATGTGCATCAAAACATGGCGATATAGGGTAAGCTATGAGAGGTGCGCGAAAGCACTGCGATATAGAGGAAAGTATGAGAAGTGCGCCAAAACTTTGCGATACAGGGAAATGCATCCGTGGTGCGACAAAAAACAGCGATGTAGGGGAAGTTATGACAGGTGCGTGAAAACACAGCGATATAGGGGAATGTATGAGAGGTGCATAAAAACACAGCGATATAGGGGATGCTATGGGAGATGCACGAAAACAGTGATATAGGGGGACGGTATGAGATGTGTATGAAAACACTGCAATATAGGGGAAGTTATGAGAGGTGCATGAAAAGACGGCGATACAGGGGAATGCATCAGTGTTGCGTGAAAACAGCGATATAGGGGAAGTTATGAAGGAGCGAAAACAGAGCGATTTAGGGAAAGGGACGAGAGGTGCGTGAAAACGGAGCAATATGGTGTTAGCAATGGGATGTGCGCGAAAATAGGGCGATATAGGGGAAAGTATGAGAGGTGCGCGAAAAGACAGCGAAATAGGGGAAGATTTAGGAGGTGCGCGAAAAGACGGCGATACCAGGAAATGTATCAAAGGTGCGACAAAACACAACGATATAGTGGAAGTAATGAGAGGACCGAAAACATAGCGATATAGGTGAAGACATGAGAGGTGCGCGAAAACACAACGATACAGGGGAAGCTATGAGAGGTGCACGAGAACACGGCGATAAAGGGAAAATTATGAGAGGTGCGCGAAAACACAGCGATGTAGGGGAAGCTATGAGAGGTGCGCGAGAACACGGCGATAAAGGGGAAATTATGAGAGGAGCGCGAAAACACGGCGATTTTGGGGAATCTATGAGAGGTGAGCAAGAACAAAGCTGTAAATGTGAAGCCATATCAGGGTGCGAAAAGACAGCGATATAGGAGAAGTTATGAGAGGTGTGTGAAAACAGCGATGCAGCGGAAGCTATGGGAGGTGCGCGAAAACACAGAGATATAGGGGACGGTATGAGATGTGCATCAAGACACGGCGATATCAGGGAAGCTATGAGAGATGCGCAAAAACACGGCGATATAGGGGAAAGTATGAGAGGTGCACAAAAACACGGCGATACAGGGGAATGAATCAGAGGTGCAAGAAAACACAGCAATAGAAGGGAAGTTATGAGAGGAGTGAAAACAGAGCGATATAGGGGAAGGCACGAGAGGTGCGCGAAAACAGGTCAATATCGTGAAAGATATAGGATGCACGCGAAAACAGGGCAATATAGGGGAAGGTATGAGAGATGTGCAAAAAGACAGCCATATAGGGGAAGGTATGAGAGGTGCGCAAAAACACGGCAATACAGGGGAATGTATCAGAGGTGCGAGAAAACACAGCGATATTTGGGAAGTTATGAGAGGAGCGAAAACAGAGTGATATAGGGAAAGGCACGAGAGGTGCGTGAAAACGGGGCAATATGGTGTTAGCAATGGGATGTGCGCGAAAATAGGGCGATATAGGGGAAAGTATGAGAGGTGCACGAAAAGACAGCGAAATAGGGGAAGGTTTAGGAGGTGCGCGAAAAGATGGCGATACCCGGGAATGTATCAAAGGTGCGACAAAACACAACGATATAGGGGAAGTAATGAGAGGACCGAAAACATAGCGATATAGGTGAAGACATGAGAGGTGTGCGAAAACACAACGATATAGGGGAAGGTATGAGAGGTGCGCGAAAACACAGCGATATAGGGAAAGGTATGAGAGGTGCGCGAAAACACAGCGATATAGGGGAAGCTATGAGAGGTGCGCGAGAACACGGCGATAAAGGGGAAATTATGAGAGGAGCGCGAAAACACGGCGATTTTGGGGAATCTATGAGAGGTGAGCAAGAACACAGCTATAAAGGTGAAGCTATATCAGGGTGCGAAAAGACAGCGATATAGGAGAACTTATGAGAGGTGTGTTAAAACAGCTATGTAGCGGAAGCTATGGGAGGTGCGCGAAAACACAGCGATATAGGGGACGGTATGAGATGTGCATGAAGACACGGCGATATCGGGGAAGCCATGAGAGATGCGCAAAAACACGGCGATATAGGGGAAAGTATGAGAGGTGCACAAAAACACGGCGATACAGGGGAATGAATCAGAGGTGCAAGAAAACACAGGAATACAAGGGAAGTTAAGAGAGGAGTGAAAACAGAGCGATATAGGGGAAGGCACGAGAGGTGCGCGAAAACAGGGCAATATAGTGGAAGATATGGGATGCACGCGAAAACAGGGCAATATAGGGGAAGGTATGAGAAGTGTGCAAAAAGACAGCCATATAGGGGAAGGTATGAGAGGTGCACGATGACACAGCGATATAGGGGATGCTATGGGAGGTGCGCGAAAACACAGTGATATAGGGGATGGTATGAGATGGGCATCAAAACATGGCGATATAGGGAAAGCTATGAGAGGTGCGCGAAAACATGGCGATATAGAGGATAGTATGAGAAGTGCGCCAAAACGTGGCGATACAGGGGAATGCATCAGTGCTGCGAGGAAACACAGCGATGTAGGGGAATTTATGAGAGGTGCGCGAAAACACAGCGATGTAGCGGAATCTATGGGAGGTGCACGAAAACACAGTGATATAGGGGACGGTATGAGATGTGCATGAATACACGGTGATATTGGGGAAGCCATGAGCGGTGCGCGAAAACACAGTGACATAGTGGAAGTTATGAGAGGCGTGTGAAAACACTGTTATATAGGGGGCCGGTATGAGATGTGTATGAAAACACTGCAATATAGGGGAAGTTATGAGAGGAGCGAAAACAGAGCGATATAGGGAAAGGCATGAGAGGTGCGCGAAAACGGGGCAATATAGTGTTAGCAATGGGATGTGCGCGAAAATAGGGCGATATAGGGGAAAGTATGAGAGGTGCGCGAAAAGACAGCGAAATAGGGGAAGGATTAGGAGGTGCGCGAAAAGACAGCAATACCGGGGAATGTATCAAAGGTGCGACAAAACACGACGATATAGGGGAAGTAATGAGAGGACCGAAAACATAGCGATATAGGTGAAGACATGAGAGGTGCACGAAAACACAGCGATATAGGGGAAGCTATGAGAGGTGCGCGAGAACACGGCGATAAAGGGGAAATTATGAGAGGAGCGCGAAAAAACGGCGATTTTGGGGAATCTATGAGAGGTGAGCAAGAACACAGCTATAAAGGTGAAGCTATATCAGAGTGCGAAAAGACAGCGATATAGGAGAAGTTATGAGAGGTGTGTGAAAACAGCGATGTAGCGGAAGCTATGGGAGGTGCGCGAAAACACAGCGATATAGGGGACGGTATGAGATGTGCATGAAGTCACGGCGATATCGGGGAAGCCATGAGAGATGCACAAAAACACGGCGATACAGGGGAATGAATCAGAGGTGCAAGAAAACACAGCAATACAAGGGAAGTTATGAGAGGAGTGAAAACAGAGCGATATAGGGGAAGGCACGAGAGGAGCGCGAAAACAGGGCAATATAGTGGAAGATATGGGATGCACGCGAAAACAGGGTAATATAGGGGAAGGTATGAGAGGTGTGCAAAAAGACAGCGATAAAGATGAAGCTATATTAGGGTGAGAAAAGACAGCGATATAGGGGAAGGTATGAGAGGTGCGCGAAAACACAGCGATGTAGCGGAAGCTATGGGAGGTATGAGAGGTGCACAAATACACAGCGATATCGGGGAAGGTATGGGAGATGCGTGGAAATAGGGTGATATAGGGGAAGGTATGAGAGGTGCGCGAAGGCACTGTGATGTCGGGGATTCAATGGGAGGTGCGCGGATACACAGCGATATAGGGGACGTTATGAGATCTGCATGAAAACACGGCAATATAGGGGAAGGTATGAGAGGTGTGAAAAAATTCAGCGATATAGGGGAGGACAAGAGGTGCGTGAAAACATGGCAATATAGTGGAAGCTATGGGATGTGCACGAAAACATGGTGATAGAGGGAAATGTATGAGAGGTGCCCGAAAACACAGCGATAAAGTGAAGCTATGGGATGTGCGCGAAAAGACAGCGATATAGGGGAAATTATGAGAGGTTCACGAAAACACAGCGATGTAGGTGAAGCTATGGGAGGTGCACGAAAACACAGCGATATAGGGGAAGTTATGAGAGGTGCGCAAAAACACAGCGATATAGGAGAAGTCATGAGTGGTGCGTTAAAACACAGCGATATAGGAGAATTTATGAGAGGTGCGCAAAAACACAGCAATATAGGGGAAGGTATGAGAGGTGCGCGAAGGCACAGCGATATAGGGGATGTTATGGGAGGTGCGCGAAAACACAGTGATTTAGGGGATGGTATGAGATGTGCATCAAAACATGGCGATATAGGGTAAGCTATGAGAGGTGCGCGAAAGCACTGCGATATAGAGGAAAGTATGAGAAGTGCGCCAAAACTTTGCGATACAGGGAAATGCATCCGTGGTGCGACAAAAAACAGCGATGTAGGGGAAGTTATGACAGGTGCGTGAAAACACAGCGATATAGGGGAATGTATGAGAGGTGCATAAAAACACAGCGATATAGGGGATGCTATGGGAGATGCACGAAAACAGTGATATAGGGGGACGGTATGAGATGTGTATGAAAACACTGCAATATAGGGGAAGTTATGAGAGGTGCATGAAAAGACGGCGATACAGGGGAATGCATCAGTGTTGCGTGAAAACAGCGATATAGGGGAAGTTATGAAGGAGCGAAAACAGAGCGATTTAGGGAAAGGGACGAGAGGTGCGTGAAAACGGAGCAATATGGTGTTAGCAATGGGATGTGCGCGAAAATAGGGCGATATAGGGGAAAGTATGAGAGGTGCGCGAAAAGACAGCGAAATAGGGGAAGATTTAGGAGGTGCGCGAAAAGACGGCGATACCAGGAAATGTATCAAAGGTGCGACAAAACACAACGATATAGTGGAAGTAATGAGAGGACCGAAAACATAGCGATATAGGTGAAGACATGAGAGGTGCGCGAAAACACAACGATACAGGGGAAGCTATGAGAGGTGCACGAGAACACGGCGATAAAGGGAAAATTATGAGAGGTGCGCGAAAACACAGCGATGTAGGGGAAGCTATGAGAGGTGCGCGAGAACACGGCGATAAAGGGGAAATTATGAGAGGAGCGCGAAAACACGGCGATTTTGGGGAATCTATGAGAGGTGAGCAAGAACAAAGCTGTAAATGTGAAGCCATATCAGGGTGCGAAAAGACAGCGATATAGGAGAAGTTATGAGAGGTGTGTGAAAACAGCGATGCAGCGGAAGCTATGGGAGGTGCGCGAAAACACAGAGATATAGGGGACGGTATGAGATGTGCATCAAGACACGGCGATATCAGGGAAGCTATGAGAGATGCGCAAAAACACGGCGATATAGGGGAAAGTATGAGAGGTGCACAAAAACACGGCGATACAGGGGAATGAATCAGAGGTGCAAGAAAACACAGCAATAGAAGGGAAGTTATGAGAGGAGTGAAAACAGAGCGATATAGGGGAAGGCACGAGAGGTGCGCGAAAACAGGTCAATATCGTGAAAGATATAGGATGCACGCGAAAACAGGGCAATATAGGGGAAGGTATGAGAGATGTGCAAAAAGACAGCCATATAGGGGAAGGTATGAGAGGTGCGCAAAAACACGGCAATACAGGGGAATGTATCAGAGGTGCGAGAAAACACAGCGATATTTGGGAAGTTATGAGAGGAGCGAAAACAGAGCGATATAGGGGAAGACATGACAGGTGTGCGAAAACACGGCGATATAGTGGAAGCTATGAGAGGTGAGCAAAAACACAGCGATAAAGGTGAAGCTATATTAGGGTGAGAAAAGACAGCGATATAGGGGAAGGTATGAGAGGTGCGCGAAAACACAGCGATGTAGCGGAAGCTATGGGAGGTATGAGAGGTGCACAAATACACAGCGATATCGGGGAAGGTATGGGAGATGCGTGGAAACAGGGTGATATAGGGGAATGTATGAGAGGTGCGCGAAGGCACTGTGATGTTGGGGATTCTATGGGAGGTGCGCGGATACACAGCGATATAGGGGACGTTATGAGATCTGCATGAAAACACGGCAATATAGGGGAAGGTATGAGAGGTGTGAAAAAATTCAGCGATATAGGGGAAGACGAGAGGTGCGCGAAAACAGGGCAATATAGTGGAAGCTATGGGATGTGCACGAAAACATGGTGATATAGGGAAATGTATGAGAGGTGCCCGAAAACACGGCGATAAAGTGAAGCTATGGGATGTGCGCGAAAAGTCAGCGATATAGGGGAAATTATGAGAGGTTCACGAAAACACAGCGATATAGGGGAAGTTATGAGAGGTGCGCAAAAACACAGCGATATAGGAGAAGTTATGAGAGGTGCGCAAAAACACAGCGATATAGGAGAAGTCATGAGAGGTGCGTTAAAACACAACGTTATAGGAGAATTTATGAGAGGTGCGCAAAAACACAGCAATATAGGGGAAGGTATGAGAGGTGCACGAAAACACAGCGACATAGCAGAAAGTATGGGAGGTGCGCGAAAACGGCGATATAGCGGAAGGTATGAGAGGTGCGCGAAGGCACAGCGATATAGGGGATGTTATGGGAGGTGCGCGAAAACACAGTGATATAGGGGATGGTATGAGATGTGCATCAAAACATGGCGATATAGGGTAAGCTATGAGAGGTGCGCGAAAGCACTGCGATATAGAGGAAAGTATGAGAAGTGCGCCAAAACTTGGCGATACAGGGAAATGCATCAGTGGTGCGACAAAACACAGCGATGTAGGGGAAGTTATGACAGGTGCGTGAAAACACAGCGATATAGGGGAATGTATGAGAGGTGCATAAAAACACAGCGATATAGGGGATGCTATGGGAGATGCGCGAAAACAGTGATATAGGGGGACGGTATGAGATGTGTATGAAAATACTGCAATATAGGGGAAGTTATGAGAGGTGCGTGAAAACACAGCGATAAAGTGAAGCTATGGGATGTGCGCGAAAAGACAGCGATATAGGGGAAATTATGAGAGGTTCACGAAAACACAGCGATGTAGGTGAAGCTATGGGAGGTGCACGAAAACACAGCGATATAGGGGAAGTTATGAGAGGTGCGCAAAAACACAGCGATATAGGAGAAGTCATGAGTGGTGCGTTAAAACACAGCGATATAGGAGAATTTATGAGAGGTGCGCAAAAACACAGCAATATAGGGGAAGGTATGATAGGTGCGCGAAGGCACAGCGATATAGGGGATGTTATGGGAGGTGCGCGAAAACACAGTGATTTAGGGGATGGTATGAGATGTGCATCAAAACATGGCGATATAGGGTAAGCTATGAGAGGTGCGCGAAAGCACTGCGATATAGAGGAAAGTATGAGAAGTGCGCCAAAACTTTGCGATACAGGGAAATGCATCCGTGGTGCGACAAAAAACAGCGATGTAGGGGAAGTTATGACAGGTGCGTGAAAACACAGCGATATAGGGGAATGTATGAGAGGTGCATAAAAACACAGCGATATAGGGGATGCTATGGGAGATGCACGAAAACAGTGATATAGGGGGACGGTATGAGATGTGTATGAAAACACTGCAATATAGGGGAAGTTATGAGAGGTGCATGAAAAGACGGCGATACAGGGGAATGCATCAGTGTTGCGTGAAAACAGCGATATAGGGGAAGTTATGAAGGAGCGAAAACAGAGCGATTTAGGGAAAGGGACGAGAGGTGCGTGAAAACGGAGCAATATGGTGTTAGCAATGGGATGTGCGCGAAAATAGGGCGGTATAGGGGAAAGTATGAGAGGTGCGCGAAAAGACAGCGAAATAGGGGAAGATTTAGGAGGTGCGCGAAAAGACGGCGATACCAGGAAATGTATCAAAGGTGCGACAAAACACAACGATATAGTGGAAGTAATGAGAGGACCGAAAACATAGCGATATAGGTGAAGACATGAGAGGTGCGCGAAAACACAACGATACAGGGGAAGCTATGAGAGGTGCACGAGAACACGGCGATAAAGGGAAAATTATGAGAGGTGCGCGAAAACACAGCGATATAGGGGAAGCTATGAGAGGTGCGCGAGAACACGGCGATAAAGGGGAAATTATGAGAGGAGCGCGAAAACACGGCGATTTTGGGGAATCTATGAGAGGTGAGCAAGAACAAAGCTATAAATGTGAAGCCATATCAGGGTGCGAAAAGACAGCGATATAGGAGAAGTTATGAGAGGTGTGTGAAAACAGCGATGCAGCGGAAGCTATGGGAGGTGCGCGAAAACACAGAGATATAGGGGACGGTATGAGATGTGCATCAAGACACGGCGATATCAGGGAAGCTATGAGAGATGCGCAAAAACACGGCGATATAGGGGAAAGTATGAGAGGTGCACAAAAACACGGCGATACAGGGGAATGAATCAGAGGTGCAAGAAAACACAGCAATAGAAGGGAAGTTATGAGAGGAGTGAAAACAGAGCGATATAGGGGAAGGCACGAGAGGTGCGCGAAAACAGGTCAATATCGTGAAAGATATAGGATGCACGCGAAAACAGGGCAATATAGGGGAAGGTATGAGAGATGTGCAAAAAGACAGCCATATAGGGGAAGGTATGAGAGGTGCGCAAAAACACGGCAATACAGGGGAATGTATCAGAGGTGCGAGAAAACACAGCGATATTTGGGAAGTTATGAGAGGAGCGAAAACAGAGCGATATAGGGGAAGACATGACAGGTGTGCGAAAACACGGCGATATAGTGGAAGCTATGAGAGGTGAGCAAAAACACAGCGATAAAGGTGAAGCTATATTAGGGTGAGAAAAGACAGCGATATAGGGGAAGGTATGAGAGGTGCGCGAAAACACAGCGATGTAGCGGAAGCTATGGGAGGTATGAGAGGTGCACAAATACACAGCGATATCGGGGAAGGTATGGGAGATGCGTGGAAACAGGGTGATATAGGGGAATGTATGAGAGGTGCGCGAAGGCACTGTGATGTTGGGGATTCTATGGGAGGTGCGGGGATACACAGCGATATAGGGGACGTTATGAGATCTGCATGAAAACACGGCAATATAGGGGAAGGTCTGAGAGGTGTGAAAAAATTCAGCGATATAGGGGAAGACGAGAGGTGCGCGAAAACAGGGCAATATAGTGGAAGCTATGGGATGTGCACGAAAACATGGTGATATAGGGAAATGTATGAGAGGTGCCCGAAAACACGGCGATAAAGTGAAGCTATGGGATGTGCGCGAAAAGTCAGCGATATAGGGGAAATTATGAGAGGTTCACGAAAACACAGCGATATAGGGGAAGTTATGAGAGGTGCGCAAAAACACAGCGATATAGGAGAAGTTATGAGAGGTGCGCAAAAACACAGCGATATAGGAGAAGTCATGAGAGGTGCGTTAAAACACAACGTTATAGGAGAATTTATGAGAGGTGCGCAAAAACACAGCAATATAGGGGAAGGTATGAGAGGTGCACGAAAACACAGCGACATAGCAGAAAGTATGGGAGGTGCGCGAAAACGGCGATATAGCGGAAGGTATGAGAGGTGCGCGAAGGCACAGCGATATAGGGGATGTTATGGGAGGTGCGCGAAAACACAGTGATATAGGGGATGGTATGAGATGTGCATCAAAACATGGCGATATAGGGTAAGCTATGAGAGGTGCGCGAAAGCACTGCGATATAGAGGAAAGTATGAGAAGTGCGCCAAAACTTGGCGATACAGGGAAATGCATCAGTGGTGCGACAAAACACAGCGATGTAGGGGAAGTTATGACAGGTGCGTGAAAACACAGCGATATAGGGGAATGTATGAGAGGTGCATAAAAACACAGCGATATAGGGGATGCTATGGGAGATGCGCGAAAACAGTGATATAGGGGGACGGTATGAGATGTGTATGAAAATACTGCAATATAGGGGAAGTTATGAGAGGTGCGTGAAAAGACGGCGATACAGGGGAATGCATCAGTGTTGCGTGAAAACAGCGATATAGGGGAAGTTATGAGAGGAGCGAAAACAGAGCGATATAGGGAAAGGCACGAGAGGTGCGTGAAAACGGGGCAATATGGTGTTAGCAATGGGATGTGCGCGAAAATAGGGCGATATAGGGGAAAGTATGAGAGGTGCGCGAAAAGACAGCGAAATAGGGGAAGGTTTAGGAGGTGCGCGAAAAGACGGCGATACCGGGGAATGTATCAAAGGTGCGACAAAACACAACGATATAGGGGAAGTAATGAGAGGACCGAAAACATAGCGATATAGGTGAAGACATGAGAGGTGCGCGAAAACACAACGATATAGGGGAAGCTATGAGAGGTGCGCGAGAACACGGCGATAAAGGGGAAATTATGAGAGGTGCGCGAAAACACAGCGATATAGGGGAAGCTATGAGAGGTTCGCGAGAACACGGCGATAAAGGGGAAATTATGAGAGGAGCGCGAAAACACGGCGATTTTGGGGAATCTATGAGAGGTGAGCAAGAACAGAGCTATAAAGTTGAAGCTATATCAGGGTGCGAAAAGACAGCGACATAGGAGAAGTTATGAGAGGTGTGTGAAAACAGCGATGTAGCGGAAGCTATGGAAGGTGCGCGAAAACACAGCGATATAGGGGACGGTATGAGATGTGCATGAAGACACGGCGATATCGGGGAAGCCATGAGAGATGCGCAAAAACACGGCGATATAGGGGAAAGTATGAGAGGTGCACAAAAACACAACGATACAGGGGAATGAATCAGAGGTGCAAGAAAACACAGCAATACAAGGGAAGTTAAGAGAGGAGTGAAAACAGAGCGATATAGGGGAAGGCACAAGAGGTGTGCGAAAACAGGGCAATATAGTGGAAGATATGGGATGCACGCGAAAACAGGGCAATATAGGGGAAGGTATGAGAGGTGTGCAAAAAGACAGCCATATAGGGGAAGGTATGAGAGGTGCGCGAAAACACGGCAATACAGGGGAAGGTATGAGAGGTGCGCGAAGGCACAGTGATATAGGGGAAATTATGAGAGGTGCAAGAAAACACTGCGATATAGGGGAAGGGATGAGAGGTGAGCGAAAACACAGCGATATAGGGGATGGTATGAGATGTGTATGAAAACACAGCGATATAGTGAAGGCATGAAAGGTTAGCAAAAGTACAGAGATATAGGAGAATTTATGACAGGTGCGCAAAAACACAGCAATATAGGGGAAGGTATGAGAGGTGCACGAAAACACAGCGATATAGCAGAAAGCATGGGATGTGCGCGAAAACGGCGATATAGGGGAAGGTATGAGAGGTGCGCGAAGGCTCTGCGATATAGGGGATGCTATGGGAGGTGCGCGAAAACACAGTGATATAGGGGATGGTATGAGATGGGCATCAAAACATGGTGATATAGGGAAAGCTATGAGAGGTGCGCGAAAACACGGCGATATAGAGGAAAGTATGAGAAGTGCGCCAAAACTTGGCGATACAGGGGAATGCATCAGTGGTGCGAGGAAACACAGCGATGTAGGGGAAGTTATGAGAGGTGCCCGAAAACACAGCGATAAAGGTGAAGCTATGGGATGTGCGCAAAAAGACAGCGATATAGGGGAAATTATGAGAGGTTCACGAAAACACAGCGATATAGGCGAAGCTATGGGAGGTGCACGAAAACACAGCGATATAGGGGAATTTATGAGAGGTGCGCAAAAACACAGCAATATAGGGGAAGGTATGAGAGGTGCACGAAATCACAGCGGCATAGCAGAAAGTATGGGAGGTGCGCGAAAACGGCGATTTAGGGGAAGGTATGAGAGGTGCGCGAAGGCACAGCGATATAGGGGATGTTATGGGAGGTGCGCGAAAGCACTGCGATATAGAGGAAAGTATGAGAAATGCGCCAAAACTTGGCGATACAGCGAAATGCATCAGTGGTGCGACAAAACACAGCGATGTAGGGGAAGTTATGACAGGTGCGTGAAAACACAGCGATATAGGGGAATGTATGAGAGGTGCACAAAAACACAGCGATATAGGGGATGCTATGGGAGAAGCGCGAAAACAATGATATAGGGGGACGGTATGAGATGTGTATGAAAACACTGCAATATAGGGGAAGCTATGAGAGGTGCGCGAAAACACGGCGATATAGGGGAAAGAATGAGAAGTGCGCAAAAACACGGCGATACAGGGAAATCACGAGAGGTGCGTGAAAACAGCGATATGGGGAAGTTATGAGAGGAGCGAAAACAGAGCGATATAGGGAAAGGCACGAGAGGTGCGTGAAAACGTGCAATATGGTGTTAGCAATGGGATGTGCGCGAAAATAGGGCGATATAGTGGAAAGTATGAGAGGTGCGCGAAAAGACAGCGAAATAGGGGAAGCTTTAGGAGGTGCGCGAAAAGATGGCGATACCGGGGAATGTATCAAAGGTGCGACAAAACACAACGATATAGGGGAAGTAATGAGAGGACCGAAAACATAGCGATATAGGTGAAGACATGAGAGGCGCGCGGAAACACAGCGATATTGGGACGCTATTGGACGTGCGCAGAAACACAGTGATACAGGGGGACGGTATGAGATGTGCATGAAAACACGGCAATATAGGGGAAGCTATGAGAGGTGCGCGAGAACACGGCGATATAGGGGAAATTATGAGAGGAGCGCGAAAGCACGGCGATATAGGGGAAGCTATGAGAGGTGCATGAAAACAGCAATGTAGCAGAAACTATGGGAGGTGCGCAAAAACACAGCGATATAGGGGATGGTATGAGATGTGCAGGAAGACACGGCAATATCGGGGAAGCCATGAGAGATGCGGAAAAACATGGCGATATAGGGGAAAGTATGAGAGGTGCACAAAAACACGGCGATATGGGAATGAATCAGAGGTGCAAGTAAACACAGCAATACAGGGGAAGTTATGAGAGGAGTGAAAACAGAGTGATAAAGGGAAAGGCATGAGAGGTGCGCGAAAACAGGGCAATATAGTGGAAGATATGGGATGCACACGAAAACAGGACAATATAGGGGAAGACATGAGAAGTGCACGAAAACAAGGCAATATAGTGGAAGCTATGGGATGTGCACGAAAACAGGGCGATAAAGGGGAAGGAATGAGAGGTGCGCGAAAACACAGTGATATAGGGGAAGGTATGAGAGGTGTGCGAAAACACGGCGGTATAGGGGAAATTATGAGAGGTGCGTGAAAACACGGCGATATAGGGGAAGTAATGACAGGAGCGAAAACATAGCGATATAGGTGAAGACAGGAGAGGTGCGCGAAGACAAGGCGATATAGTGGAAGCTATGAGAGGTGAGCAATAACACAGTGATAAAGGTGAATCTAAGGAATGTGCGTGAAAAGACAGCGATATAGGGGAAGGGATGAGAGGTGCGCGAAAACACAGCAATGTAGGCAAAGCTATAGGAGGTGCGCGAAAACACAGCGATATAGGGGACGGTATGTGATGTGCATGAATTCACGGCGATATTGGGGAAGCCATGAGAGCTGCACGAAAATACAGCGATATAGGGGAAGATATGAGAGGTGCGCAAAAGCACAGCCATTTAGTGGAAGTTATGAGAGGCGCGTGAAAACACAGCGATATAGGGGACGCTATTGGACGTGCGCGAGAACACAGTGATATAGGGGAAGTTAAGAGAGGTGTGCGAGATCATGGCGATATAGAGGAAGTTATGAGATGTGCGCCAAAACACGGAGACACATGGGGCGGTATGAGATGTGCATGAATACACGGCGATATTGGGAAAGCCATGAGTGGTGCGCGAAAACACAGTGACATAGCGGAAGTTATGAGAGGCGCGTGAAAACACGGCGATATAGAGGAAGGTATGAGAAGTGCGCCAAAACTTGGTGATACAGGGGAATGCATCAGTTATGCGAGAAAATACAGCGATGTAGGGGAAGTTATGAGAGGTGCGCGAAAACACAGCGATGTAGTGGAAGCTATAGGAGGTGCGCGAAAACACAGCGATATAGGGGACGGTATGAGATGTGCATGAAAACATAGGGATATAGGTGAAGGTATGATAGGTGCGCGAAAACACGGCGATATAGGGGAAATTATGAGAAGTGCGGGAAAACACAGCGATATAGGGGACGGTATGAAATGTGCATGAATACACGGCGAATTTGGGGAAGCCATGAGATGTGCGCGAAAACACAGAGATACAGGGGACGTTATGAGATGTGTATGAAAACATGGCGATATAGGGTAAGGTATGAGAGGTGCGCAATAATACAGCGATATAGGAGAAGTTATGAGAGGTGCGTAAAAACACAGCAATAGAGGGGAAGGTATGGGAGGTGCGCGAAGGCACAGCGATATAGGGGATGCTATGAGAGGTGCGTGAAAACACGGCGATGTAGAGGAAAGTATGAGAAGTGCGCCAAAACTTGGCGATGCAGGGGAATGCATCAGTTATGCGAGAAAACACAGCGATGTAGGGGACGGTATTAGATGTGTATGAAAACACAGCGATATAGGGGAAGGCATGAGAGGTTAGCAAAAGTACAGAGCTATAGGAGAATTTATGAGAGGTGCGCAAAAACACAGCGATAAAGATGAAGCTATATTAGGGTGAGAAAAGACAGCAATATAGGGGAAGGTATGAGAGGTGCGCGAAAACACAGCGATGTAGCGGAAGCTATGGGAGGTATGAGAGGTGCACAAATACACAGCGATATCGGGGAAGGTATGGGAGATGCCTGGAAACAGGGCGATATAGGGGAAGCTATGGGATGTGCGTGAAAACAGGCCGATATTGGGGAAGGTATGTGAGGCGCGCGGACACACAGCGATATAGGGGACGCTATTGGACGTGCGCAGAAATACAGTGAAACAGGGGGATGGTATGAGATGTGCATGAAAACACGGCAATATAGGGGAAGCTATGAGAGGTGCCCGAAAAGACGGCGATACAGGGGAATGCATCAGTGTTGCGTGAAAACAGCGATATAGGGGAAGTTATGAGAGGAGCGAAAACAGCGATATAGGGAAAGGCATGAGAGGTGTGCAAAAACTGGGCAATATAGTGTTAGCAATGGGATGTGTGCGAAAATAGGGCGATATAGGGGAAAGTATGAGAGGTGCACGAAAAGCCAGCGATATAGGGGAAGGTTTAAAGGTGCGCGAAAAGACGGCGATACCGGGGAATGATCAAAGGTGCGACAAAACACAGCAATATAGGTGAAGACATGAGAGGTGTGCGAAAACACGGCGATATAGGGGAAGCTATGAGAGGTAAGCAATAACACAGCGATAAAGATGAAGTTCTGGGATGTGCGCGAAAACAGGGCTATATAGGGGAAGGTATGAGAGGTGCGCAAAAACACAGCGATATAGGTGAAGACATGAGAGGTGCGCGAAAACACTGCGATATAGGGGAAGCTATGAGGGTGAGCAATAACACAGCAATAAAGGTGACACTATGGAATGTGCGAGAAAAGACAGCGATATAGGGGACGGTATGAGATGTGCATGAATATACGGCGATATTGGGGAAGGCATGAGAGGTGCGCGAAAACACAGCGATATAGGGGAAGGTATGAGAGGTGCGCGAAAACTCGGCGATATAGGGGAAGCTATGAGAGGTGAGCATAAACACGTCGATAAAGGTGAAGCTATGTAATGTGCGCGAAAAGAGCGATATAGGGGAAGGTATGAGAGGTGCGCAAAAACAGAGCGATGTAGGCGAAGCTATGGGAGGTGCGCGAATACACAGCGATATAGGGGATGGTATGAGATGTGCTTGAATATACGGCGATATTGGGGAAGCCATGAGAGGTGTGCGAAAACACAGTGATATATTTCAAGTTATGAGAGGTGCGAGAAAACAGGGCGATATAGGGGAAGGTATGAGAGGTGCACGAAGGCACAGCGATATAGGGGATGCTATGAGATGTGCATGAAAACATGGCGATATAGGGGAAAGTACGAGAGGTGAACAAAGATAAGGCGATACAGGAGAAGTTATGAACGGTGCATGAAAATACAACGATATAGGGGAAGGTATGAGAGGTGCACGAAAACACATTGATATAGGGAAAGGTATGGGAGGTGCGCGAAAACTGCGATATAGGGGAACGTATGAGAGGTGCGCGAAAACAGGGCAATATAGCGGAAGCTATGGAATGTGTGCGAACACAGGGCGATATAGGGGAAGGTATGAGAGGTGCACGAGAACACGGCGATATAGAGGAAATTATGAGAGGTGCGCGAAAACATGGCGATACAGGGGAATGTATCAGAGGTGCAAGAAAACACGGCGATATAGGGGAAGTAATGATAGGAGCGAAAACATTGCGATATAGGTGAAGACATGAGAGGTGCACGAAAACACGGCGATATACGGGAAGCTATGAGAGGTGAGCAATAACACTGTGATAAAGGTGAAGCTATGAGATGTGCGCGAAAAGGCAGCGATATAGGGGACGGTATGTGATGTGCATGAATACACGGCGATATTGGGGAAGCCATGAAAGGTGCGCGAAAACACAGCGATATACGGGAATGTATGAGAGGTGCACGAAAGCACAGTGATATAGTGGACGATATGGGAAATGCGCGAAAACACAGCAATATAGGGGAAGGTATGAGAGGTGCACGAAAATACAGCAATATAGGGGAAGGTATGAGAGGTGCACGAAAACACAGCGATATAGTGGAAGGTATGGGAGGTGTGCAAAAACAGGGCAATATAGGGGAAGATATGAGAGATGCGCGAAGGCACAGCGATATAGGGGACGCTATGGGATGTGCACGAAAACACAGTGATATAGGGGAAGGTATGAGAGGTGTGCGAGAACACGGCGATATAGGTGAAATTATGAGAGGTGCGCGAAAACACGGCGGTACAGGGGAATGTGTCAGAGGTGCGAGAAAATACAGCGATATAGTGGAAGGAATGAGAGGAGCGAAAACATAGTGATATAGGTGAAGACATGAGAGGTGTGTGAAAACACGGTGATATAGGGGAAGCTATGAGAGGTGCGCGAAAACACAGCAATGTAGGTGAAGCTATGGGATGTGCGCGAAAACACAGCGATATAGGGGACGGTATGAGATGTGCATGAAAACATAGGGTTATAGGTGAAGGTATGATAGGTGCGCGAAAACACGGCGATAGAGGGGAAATTATGAGAGGTGCGAGAAAACACAGCGATATAGGGGTCGGTATGAGATGTGCATGAATACACGGCGAATTTGGGGAAGCCATGAGATGTGCGCGAAAACACAGCGATACAGGGGACGTTATGAGATGTGTATGAAAACATGGCGATATAGGGTAAGGTATGAGACGTGCGCAATAATACAGCGATATAGGAGAAGTTATGAGAGGTGCGTAAAAGCACAGCAATATAGGGGAAGGTATGGGAGGTGCGCGAAGGCACAGCGATATAGGGGATGCTATGGAAGGTGCGCGAAAACACAGTGATATAGGGGATGGTATGAGATGTGCATCAAAACATGGCGATATAGGGGAAGCTATGAGAGGTGCGTGAAAACACGGCGATATAGAGGAAAGTATGAGAAGTGCGCCAAAACTTGGCGATGCAGGGGAATGCTTCAGTTATGCGAGAAAACACAGCGATGTAGGGGACGGTATGAGATGTGTATGAAAACTCAGCGATATAGGGGAAGGCATGAGAGGTTAGCAAAAGTACAGAGATATAGGAGAATTTATGAGAGGTGTGCAAAAACACAGCGATAAAGGTGAAGCTATATTAGGGTGAGAAAAGACAGCGATATAGGGGAAGGTATGAGAGGTGCGTGAAAACACAGCGATGTATCGGAAGCTATGGGAGGTATGAGAGGTGCACAAATACACAGCGATATCGGGGAAGGTATGGGAGATGCGTGGAAACAGGGCGATATAGGGGAAGGTATGCGAGGTGCGCGAAGGCACTGTGATGTCGGGGATTCTATGGGAGGTGCGCGGATACACGGCGATATAGGGGAATGCATCAGAGTTGCAAGAAAACACAGCGATATAGGGGAAGTTATGAGAGGAGCGAAAACAGAGCCATAAAAGGAAAGGCATGAGAGGTGCGCGAAAACACAGCGGTACAGGGGAATGTATCAGAGGTGCGAGAAAATACAGCGATATAGGGGAAGTAATGAGAGGAGCGAAAACATAGTGATATAGGTGAAGACATGAGAGGTGTGTGAAAACACGGTGATATAGGGGAAGCTATGAGAGGTGAGCAATATCACAGCGATAAAGGTGAAGGTATGGGATGTGCGTGAAAAGACAGCGATATAGGGGAAGGGATGAGAGGTGCGCGAAAACACAGCAATGTAGGTGAAGCTATGGGATGTGCGAGAAAAGACAGCGATATAGGGGAAGGTATGAGAGGTGTGTAAAAACACAGCAATATAGGGGAAGGTATGGGAGGTGCGCGAAAACGGCGATATAGGGGAAGGTATGAGAGGTGCGCGAAGGCATAGCGATATAGGGGATGCCATGGGAGGTGTGCGAAAACACAGTGATATAGGGGATGGTATGAGATATGCATCAAAACTTGGCGATATAGGGGAAGCTATGAGAGGTGCACGAAAACACGGCGATATAGAGGAAGGTATGAGAAGTGCGCCAAAACTTGGTGATACAGGGGAATGCATCAGTTATGCGAGAAAATACAGCGATGTAGGGGAAGTTATGAGAGGTGCGCGAAAACACAGCGATGTAGTGGAAGCTATAGGAGGTGCGCGAAAACACAGCGATATAGGGGACGGTATGAGATGTGCATGAAAACATAGGGATATAGGTGAAGGTATGATAGGTGCGCGAAAACACGGCGATATAGGGGAAATTATGAGAAGTGCGGGAAAACACAGCGATATAGGGGACGGTATGAAATGTGCATGAATACACGGCGAATTTGGGAAAGCCATGAGATGTGCGCGAAAACACAGAGATACAGGGGACGTTATGAGATGTGTATGAAAACATGGCGATATAGGGTAAGGTATGAGAGGTGCGCAATAATACAGCGATATAGGAGAAGTTATGAGAGGTGCGTAAAAACACAGCAATAGAGGGGAAGGTATGGGAGGTGCGCGAAGGCACAGCGATATAGGGGATGCTATGAGAGGTGCGTGAAAACACGGCGATGTAGAGGAAAGTATGAGAAGTGCGCCAAAACTTGGCGATGCAGGGGAATGCATCAGTTATGCGAGAAAACACAGCGATGTAGGGGACGGTATTAGATGTGTATGAAAACACAGCGATATAAGGGAAGGCATGAGAGGTTAGCAAAAGTACAGAGATATAGGAGAATTTATGAGAGGTGCGCAAAAACACAGCGATAAGGATGAAGCTATATTAGGGTGAGAAAAGACAGCAATATAGGGGAAGGTATGAGAGGTGCGCGAAAACACAGCGATGTAGCGGAAGCTATGGGAGGTATGAGAGGTGCACAAATACACAGCGATATCGGGGAAGGTATGGGAGATGCGTGGAAACAGGGCGATATAGGGGAAGGTATGAGAGGTGAGCGAAGGCACTGTGATGTCGGGGATTCTATGGGAGGTGCGCGGATACACAGCGATATAGGGGACGTTATGAGATCTGCATGAAAACACGGCAATATAGGGGAAGGTATGGGCGGTGTGAAAAAATTCAGCGATATAGGGGAAGACGAGAGGTGCGCGAAAACAGGGCAATATAGTGGAAGCTTGGGATGTGCGCGAAAACATGGTGATATAGGGAAATGTATGAGAGGTGCCCGAAAACACAGCGATAAAAGTGAAGCTATGGGATGTGCGCGAAAAGACAGCTATATAGGGGAAATTATGAGAGGTTCACGAAAACACAGCGATGTAGGCGAAGCTATGGGAGGTGCACGAAAACACAGCGATATAGGGGAAGTTATGAGAGGTGCGCAAAAACACAGCGATATAGGAGAAGTCATGAGAGGTGCGTGAAAACACAGCGATATAGGAGAATTTATGAGAGGTGCGCAAAAACACAGTGATATAGGGGATGGTATGAGATGTGCATCAAAACATGGCGATATAGGGTATCGTGTATAGGGTATAGAGGTGCGCGAAAGCACTGCGATATAGAGGAAAGTATGAGAAGTGCGCCAAAACTTGGCGATACAGGGAAATGCATCAGTGGTGCGACGAAACACAGCGATGTAGGGGAAGTTATGACAGGTGCGTGAAAACACAGCGATATAGGGGAATGTATGAGAGGTGCACAAAAACACAGCGATATAGGGGATGCTATGGGAGATGCGCGAAAACAGTGATATAGGGGGACGGTATGAGATGTGTATGAAAACACTGCAATATAGAGGAAGTTATAGCAGGTGCGCGAAAACACGGCGATATAGGGGAAAGAATGAGAAGTGCGCAACAACACGGCGATACAGGGAAAGGCACGAGAGGTGCGTGAAAACAGCGATATAGGGGAAGTTATGAGAGGAGCGAAAACAGAGCGATATAGGGAAAGGCACGAGAGGTGCGTGAAAACGGAGCAATATGGTGTTAGCAATGGGATGTGCGCGAAAATAGGGCGATATAGGGGAAAGTATGAGAGGTGCGCGAAAAGACAGCGAAATAGGGGAAGGTTTAGGAGGTGCGCGAAAAGACGGCGATACCGGGGAATGTATCAAAGGTGCGACAAAACACAACGATATAGGGGAAGTAATGAGAGGACCGAAAACATAGCGATATAGGTGAAGACATGAGAGGCGCGCGGAAACACACTGATATAGGGGACGCTATTGGACGTGCGCAGAAACACAGTGATACAGGGGGACGGTATGAGATGTGCATGAAAAGACGGCGATATAGGGGAAATTATGAGAGGAGCGCGAAAACACGGCGATATAGGGGAAGCTATGAGAGGTGCATGAAAACAGCAATGTAGCAGAAACTATGGGAGGTGCACAAAAACACAGAGATATAGGGGAAGGTATGAGAGGTGCACAAAAACACAGCGATATAGGGGATGCTATGGGAGATGCGCGAAAACACAGTGATATAGATGGACGATATGAGATGTGTATGAAAACACTGCAATATAGGGGAAGTTATGAGAGGAGCGAAAACAGAGCGATATAGGGAAAGGCATGAGAGGTACGCGAAAACGGGGCAACATAGTGTTAGCAATGAGATGTGCGTGAAAATAGGGCGATATAGGGGAAAGTATGAGAGGTGCACGAATAGACAGCGAAATAGGGGAAGGTTTAGGAGGTGCACGAAAAGACGGCGATACCGGGGAATGTATCAAAGGTGCGACAAAACACAACGATATAGGGGAAGTAATGAGAGGACCGAAAACATAGCGATATAGGTGAAGACATGAGAGGTGCGCGAAAACACAGCGATATAGGGGAAGCTATGAGAGGTGCACGAGAACATGGCAATAAAGGGGAAATTATGAGAGGAGCGCGAAAACACGGCTATTTTGGGGAATCTATGAGAGGTGAACAAGAACACAGCTATAAAGGTGAAGCTATATCAGGGTGCGAAAAGACAGCGATATAGGAGAAGTTATGAGAGGTGTGTGAAAACAGCGATGTAGCGGAAGCTATGGGAGGTGCGCGAAAACACAGCGATATAGGGGACGGTATGAGATGTGCATAAATACACGGCGATATCGGGGAAGCCATGAGAGAAGCGCAAAAACAAGGCGATATAGGGGAAAGTATGAGAGGTGCACAAAAACACGGCGATACAGGGCATGAGATTCAGGGCATGAGTTTCAGTGCAGGAGGTTTCAGGGCTTGAGATTCAGGGCAGCAGTTTCAGGGCAGGAGTTTCATGGCAGGAGTTTCAGGGCATGAGATTCAGGGCAAGAGTTTCATGGCAGGAGTTTCAGTGCAGGAGTTTCAGGGCATGAGATTCAGGGCATGAGTTTTAGGGTAGGTGTTTCAGTGCAAGTGTTTCAGGGCATGAGATTCAGGACATGAGTTTCAGTGCAGGAGATTCAGGGCATGAGTTTCAGGGCAGGAGAATCAGGGCTTGAGTTTCAGAGCATGACATTCAGGGGATGAGTTTCAGTGCATGAATTTCAGGGCATGAGATTCAGGGCATGAGATTCAGGGCATGAGTTTCAGGACAGGAGATTCAGGGCAGGTGTTTCAGTACAAGAGTTTGAGGGCATGAGATTCAGGGCATGAGTTTCAAGGGAGGAGATTCAGGGCAGGAGTTTCAGGGCATGTGATTCAAGGCATGAGATTCAGGGCATGAGTTTCATTGCGGGTGATTCAGGGTATGAGATTTAGGGCATGTGTTTCAGGGCAGGAGATTCAGTGTTTGAGTTTCAGGGCATGATATTCAGGGCATGAGCTTCAGGGCATGAGTTTGAGGGCATGAGTTTCACGGCATGAGATTCAGGGCATGAGTTACAGGGCATGAGATTCAGGACATGAGTTTCAGGGCATGGGTTTCAGGTCTGTGTTTTCAGGGCTTGAGATTCAGGGCAGCAGTTTCAGGGCATGAGATTCAGTGCAGGAAATTCTGGGCAGGTGTTTCAGTGCAAGAGTTTCAGTGCAAGAGTTTCAGGGCATGTCTTTCAGTGCATGAGTTTCAGGGCAGAAGTTTCAGAGCATGAGATTCAGGGCATGAGTTTCAGGGCAGGAGATTCACGGCTTGAGTTTAAGGTCATGAGATTTAGCGCATGAGATTCAGTGCATGACTTTCAGGGCAGAAGTTTCAGGGCATGAGATTCAGGGTATGAGTTTCAGGGCAGGAGAATCAGGGCTTGAGTTTCAGGGCATGAGATTCAGGGCATGAGTTTCAGGACATGAGTTTCAGGGCAGGAGTTTCAGGGCATGTAATTCAGTGCGTGAGTGTCAGGATATGAGGTTCATGGCATTAGTTTAAGTGCAGGAGTTTCAGGGCATGAGATTCAGGGCATGAGTTTCAGGGCATGAGATTCAGGGCAGGATTTTCAAGGCATGAGATTCAGGGCATGAGTTTCAGGGCAGGAATTTCAGGGCATGTGATTCAAATAATGAGTTTCTGGGCAGATGATTTAGGGCAGGAGTTTTAGGGCATGTGATTCAGGGCATGAGTTTCAGTGCATGAGTTTCAGGGCAGGAGTTTCAGGGTATGAGATTTAGGGCATGAGTTTCAGTGCATGGGATTCAGGGCTTGAGTTTCAGGGCATGAGGTTCAGGGCATGAGTTTCAGTGCATGAGATTCAGGGCATCAGTTTCAGGGCAGGAGTTTCAGTGCATGAGTTTCACGGCATGAGATTCAGGGCATGAGATTCAGGGCATGAGTTTTAGGGTAGGTATTTCAGTGCAAGAGTTTCAGGGCATGAGATTCAGGGCATGAGTTTCAGGGCAGTAATTTCAGGGCATGACATTCAGGGCATGAGTTTGAGGGCAGGAGATTCACGGCTTGAGTTTAAGGTCATGAGATTTAGCGCATGAGATTCAGTGCATGAGTTTCAGGGCAGAAGTTTCAGGGCATGAGATTCAGGGTATGAGTTTCAGGGCAGGAGAATCAGGGCTTGAGTTTCAGGGCATGAGATTCAGGGCATGAGTTTCAGGACATGAGTTTCAGGGCAGGAGTTTCAGGGCATGTAATTCAGGGCGTGAGTGTCAGGATATGAGGTTCATGGCATTAGTTTAAGTGCAGGAGTTTCAGGGCATGAGATTCAGGGCATGAGTTTCAGGGCATGAGATTCAGGGCAGGATTTTCAAGGTATGAGATTCAGGGCATGAGTTTCAGGGCAGGAATTTCAGGGCATGTGATTCAAATAATGAGTTTCTGGGCAGATGATTCAGGGCACGAGTTTTAGGGCATGTGATTCAGGGCATGAGTTTCAGTGCATGAGTTTCAGGGCAGGAGTTTCAGGGTATGAGATTTAGGGCATGAGTTTCAGTGCATGAGATTCAGGGCTTGAGTTTCAGGGCATGAGGTTCAGGGCATGAGTTTCAGTGCATGAGATTCAGGGCATCAGTTTCAGGGCAGGAGTTTCAGTGCATGAGTTTCACGGCATGAGATTCAGGGCATGAGTTTTAGGGTAGGTGTTTCAGTGCAAGAGTTTGAGGGCATGAGATTCAGGGCATGAGTTTCAGGGCATGTGATTCAGGACAGGGATTTGAAGGCATGAGATTCAGGGCATGAGTTTCAGAGCAAGACATTCAGGGGATGAGTTTCAGTGCATGAGATTCAGGGCATGAGATTCAGGGCATGAGATTCAGGACAAGAGATTCAAGGCATGAGATTCAGGGCATGAGTTTCAGTGCATGAGTTTCAGTGTATGAGTTTGAGGGCAGGAGTTTCTGGGTATGAGATTTAGGGCATGAGATTCAGGACAGGAGTTTCAGGGCATGAGTTTGAGGGCAGGAGTTTCAGGGAATGTGATTCAGATAATGAGTTTCTAGACAGATGATTCAGGGCAGGAGTTTTCTGGCATGTGATTCAGGGCATGAGTTTCAGGGCAGAAGTTTCAGAGTATGTGATTTAGGGCATGAGTTTCAGAGCAGGAGTTTCAGGGCATGAGATTCAGGGCATGAGTTTCCGGGCATGAGACTCAGGACAGGAGTTTCAAGGCATGAGATTAAGGGCATGAGTTTCAGTGCATGAGTTTCAGTGTATGAGTTTGAGGGCAGGCTTTTCTGGGCATGAGATTCAGGGAATGAGTTTCAGGGCATGAGATTCAGGGCAGGGATTTCAGGGTATGAGATTTAGGGCATGAGTTTCAGGACATGAGATTCAGGGCATGAGTTTCAAGGCAGGTGATTCAGGGCAGGAGTTTCATTGCCGGAGTTTCAGAGCATGAGATTCAGGACATGAGATTCAGGGCAGGAGATTCAGGGCAGGAATTTCAGGGCATGTGATTCAGATAATGAGTTTCTGGGCAGATGATTCAGGGCAGGAGTTTGAGGATATGAGATTCATGGCATGATATTCAGGGCAGCAGTTTCAGGGCATGATGTTCAGGACATGAGTTTCAGTGCAGTAGTTTCAGGGCATGAGATTCAGGGCATGATTTTCAGGGCATGAGATTCAGGACAGGAGTTTGAAGGCATGAGATTCCGGGCATGAGTTTCAGTGCATGAGTTTGAGGGCAGGAGTTTCAGGGCATGAGATTCAGGACATGAGTTTCAGGCAATGAGATTCAATGCATGAGTTTCAGAGCAGAAGTTTCAGGGCATGAGTTTCAGGGCATGAGATTCAGGACATGAGTTTCAGGCAATGAGATTCAATGCATGAGTTTCAGGGCAGAAGTTTCAGGGCATGAGTTTCAGGGCATGAGATTCAGGGCAGGAGTTTCAAGGCATGAGATTCAGGGCATGAATTTCAGGGCAGGTGATTCAGGGCAGGAGTTTAAGGCTATGAGATTCAGGGCATGAGTTTCAGGCCAGGAGAATCAGGGCTTGAGTTTCCGAGCATAACATTCCGGGGATGAGTTTCAGTGCATGAAATTCAGGGCATGAGATTCAGGGCATGAGTTTCAGGACAGGAGATTCAGGGCATGAGTGTCAGTGCATGAGTGTGAGGGCAGGGGTTTCAGGGCATGAGATTCAGGACGAGAGTTTCAGGGCATGAGTTTCAGGTCTGTGGTTTCAGGGCTTGAGATTCAGGGCAGCAATTTCAGGGCAGGAGTTTCATGGCAGGAGTTTCAGGGCATGAGATTCAGGGCAAGAGTTTCATGGCAGGAGTTTCAGTGCAGGAGTTTCTGGGCATGAGATTCAGGGCATGAGTTTCAGGGCAGGAATTTCAGGGCATGAAATTCAGGGCATGAGTTTTAGGGTAGGTGTTTCAGTGCAAGAGTTTCAGGGCATGATATTCAGGGCATGAGTTTCAGGGCAGGAATTTCAGGGCATGACATTCAGGGCATGTGTTTTAGGGCAGGTGTTTCAGTGCATGTGATTCAGGACAGGAGCTTGAAGGCATGAGATTCAGAGCATAAGTTTCAGTGCATGAGTTTGAGGGCAGGAGTTTCAGGGCATGAGATTCAGGACATGAGTTTCAGGGCATGAGATTCAGTACATGAGTTTCAGGGTATGAGATTCAGGACATGAGTTTCAGGGCATGAGATTCACGACATGAGTTTCAGGAAATGGATTTCAGGTCTGTGGTTTCAGGGCTTGAGATTCAGGGCAGCAGTTTCAGGGCAGGAGATTCAGGGCAGGAGATTGAGGGCAGGTGTTTCAGTGCAAGAGTTTCAGGGCATTTCTTTCAGTGCATGAGTTTCAGGGCAGGAGTTTCAGACTTGAGATTAAGGGCATGAGTTTCAGGGCAGGAGATTCAAGGCTTGAGTTTAAGGTCATGAGATTTAGCGCATGAGATTCAATGCATGAGTTTCAGGGCAGAAGTTTCAGGGCATGAGATTCAGCGCATGAGTTTCAGGGCATGAGTTACAGTGAAGGAGTTTCAGGGCATGTAATTCAGGGCATGAGTTTGAGGATATGAGATTCATGGCATGATATTCAGGACATGAGGTTCAGGACATGATGTTCAGGACATGAGTTTCAGTGCAGTAGTTTCAGGGCATGAGATTCAGGGCATGAGTTTCAGGCAATGAGATTCAATGCATGAGTTTCAGGGCAGAAGTTTCAGGGCATGAGTTTCAGGGCATGAGATTCAGGGCATGAGTTTCAGGCAATGAGATTCAATGCATGAGTTTCAGGGCAGAAGATTCAGGGCATGAGTTTCAGGGCATGAGATTCAGGGCAGGAGTTTAAGGCTATGAGATTCAGGGCATGAGTTTCAGGCCAGGAGAATCAGGGCTTGAGTTTCCGAGCATAACATTCCGGGGATGAGTTTCAGTGCATGAAATTCAGGGCATGAGATTCAGGGCATGAGTTTCAGGACAGGAGATTCAGGGCATGAGTGTCAGTGCATGAGTTTGAGGGCAGGGGTTTCAGGGCATGAGATTCAGGACGAGAGTTTCAGGGCATGAGTTTCAGGTCTGTGGTTTCAGGGCTTGAGATTCAGGGCAGCAATTTCAGGGCAGGAGTTTCATGGCAGGAGTTTCAGGGCATGAGATTCAGGGCAAGAGTTTCATGGCCGGAGTTTCAGTGCAGGAGTTTCTGGGCATGAGATTCAGGGCATGAGTTTCAGGGCAGGAATTTCAGGGCATGAGATTCAGGGCATGAGTTTCAGGGCAGGAATTTCAAGGCATGAGATTCAGGGCATGAGTTTTAGGGTAGGTGTTTCAGTGCAAGAGTTTCAGGGCATGATATTCAGGGCATGAGTTTCAGGGCAGGAATTTCAGGGCATGACATTCAGGGCATGTGTTTTAGGGCAGGTGTTTCAGTGCATGTGATTCAGGACAGGAGCTTGAAGGCATGAGATTCAGAGCATAAGTTTCAGTGCATGAGTTTGAGGGCAGGAGTTTCAGGGCATGAGATTCAGGACATGAGTTTCAGGGCATGAGATTCAGTACATGAGTTTCAGGGTATGAGATTCAGGACATGAGTTTCAGGGCATGAGATTCACGACATGAGTTTCAGGAAATGGATTTCAGGTCTGTGGTTTCAGGGCTTGAGATTCAGGGCAGCAGTTTCAGGGCAGGAGATTCAGGGCAGAAGATTAAGGGCAGGTGTTTCAGTGCAAGAGTTTCAGGGCATGTCTTTCAGGGCAGGAGTTTCAGACTTGAGATTCAATGCATGAGTTTCAGGGCAGAAGTTTCAGGGCATGAGATTCAGGGCATGAGTTTCAGGGCATGAGTTTCAGTGAAGGAGTTTCAGGGCATGTAATTCAGGGCATGAGTTTGAGGATATGAGATTCATGGCATGATATTCAGGGCATGAGGTTCAGGACATGAGTTTCAGTGCAGTAGTTTCAGGGCATGAGATTCAGGGCATGAGTTTCAGGGCATAAGATTCAGGACAGGAGTTTGAAGGCATGCGATTCCGGGCATGAGTTTCAGTGCATGAGTTTGAGGGCAGGAGTTTCAGGGCATGAGATTCAGGACATGAGTTTCAGGCAATGAGATTCAATGCATGAGTTTCAGGGCAGAAGTTTCAGGGCATGAGTTTCCGGGCATGAGATTCAGGGCAGGAGTTTCAAGGCATGAGATTCAGAGCATGAGTTTCAGGGCAGGTGATTCAGGGCAGGAGTTTAAGGCTATGAGATTCAGAGCATGAGTTTCAGGCCAGGAGAATCAGGGCTTGCGTTTCAGAGCATAACATTCAGGGGATGAGTTTCAGTGCATGAAATTCAGGGCATGAGATTCAGGGCATGAGTTTCAGGACAGGAGATTCAGGGCATGAGAGTCAGTGCATGAGTTTGAGGGCAGGGGTTTCAGGGCATGAAATTCAGGACGAGAGTTTCAGGGCATGAGTTTCAGGTCTGTGGTTTCAGGGCTTGAGATTCAGGGCAGCAATTTCAGGGCAGGAGTTTCATGGCAGGAGTTTCAGGGCATGAGATTCAGGGCAAGAGTTTCATGGCAGGAGATTCAGTGCAGCAGTTTCTGGGCATGATATTCAGGACATGAGTTTCAGGGCAGGAAATTCAGGGCATGAGATTCAGGGCATGTGTTTTAGTGCAGTGTTTCAGTGCAAGAGTTTGAGGGCATGAGATTCAGGGCATGAGTTTCAAGGCAGGAGATTCAGGGCAGGAGATTCACGGCTTGAGTTTAAGGTCATGAGATTTAGCGCATGAGATTCAATGCATGAGTTTCAGGGCATGAGTTTCAGGGCATGAGATTCAGGGCATGAGTTTCAGGACATGAATTTCAGTGAAGGAGTTTCAGGGCAAGTAATTCAGTGCATGAGTTTGAGGATATGAGATTCATGGCATGATATTCAGGGCAGCAGTTTCAGGGCATGATGTTCAGGACATGAGTTTCAGTGCAGTAGTGTCAGGGCATGAGATTCAGGGCATGAGTTTCAGGGCATGAGATTCAGGACAGGAGTTTGAAGGCATGAGATTCCGGGCATGAGTTTCAGTGCATGAGTTTGAGGGCAGGAGTTTCAGGGCATGAGATTCAGGACATGAGTTTCAGGCAATGAGATTCAATGCATGAGTTTCAGGGCAGAAGTTTCAGGGCATGAGTTTCAGGGCATGAGATTCAGGACATGAGTTTCAGGCAATGAGATTCAATGCATGAGTTTCAGGGCAGAAGTTTCAGGGCATGAGTTTCAGGGCATGAGATTCAGGGCAGGAGTTTCAAGGCATGAGATTCAGGGCATGAATTTCAGGGCAGGTGATTCAGGGCAGGAGTTTAAGGCTATGAGATTCAGGGCATGAGTTTCAGGGCAGGAGAATCAGGGCTTGAGTTTCCGAGCATAACATTCCGTGGATGAGTTTCAGTGCAGGAAATTCAGGGCATGAGATTCAGGGCATGAGTTTCAGGACAGGAGATTCAGGGCATGAGTGTCAGTGCATGAGTTTGAGGGCAGGGGTTTCAGGGCATGAGATTCAGGACGAGAGTTTCAGGGCATGAGTTTCAGGTCTGTGGTTTCAGGGCTTGAGATTCAGGGCAGAAATTTCAGGGCAGGAGTTTCATGGCAGGAGTTTCAGGGCATGAGATTCAGGGCAAGAGTTTCATGGCAGGAGTTTCAGTGCAGGAGTTTCTGGGCATGAGATTCAGGGCATGAGTTTCAGGGCAGGAATTTCAGGGCATGAGATTCAGGGCATGAGTTTCAGGGCAGGAATTTCAAGGCATGAGATTCAGGGCATGAGTTTTAGGGTAGGTGTTTCAGTGCAAGAGTTTCAGGGCATGATATTCAGGGCATGAGTTTCAGGGCAGGAATTTCAGGGCATGACATTCAGGGCATGTGTTTTAGGGCAGGTGTTTCAGTGCATGTGATTCAGGACAGGAGCTTGAAGGCATGAGATTCAGAGCATAAGTTTCAGTGCATGAGTTTGAGGGCAGGAGTTTCAGGGCATGAGATTCAGGACATGAGTTTCAGGGCATGAGATTCAGTACATGAGTTTCAGGGTATGAGATTCAGGACATGAGTTTCAGGGCATGAGATTCACGACATGAGTTTCAGGAAATGGATTTCAGGTCTGTGGTTTCAGGGCTTGAGATTCAGGGCAGCAGTTTCAGGGCAGGAGATTCAGGGCAGGAGATTAAGGGCAGGTGTTTCAGTGCAAGAGTTTCAGGGCATGTCTTTCAGGGCAGGAGTTTCAGACTTGAGATTCAGGGCATGAGTTTCAGGGCAGGAGATTCACGGCTTGAGTTTAAGGTCATGAGATTTAGCGCATGAGATTCAATGCATGAGTTTCAGGGCAGAAGTTTCAGGGCATGAGATTCAGGGCATGAGTTTCAGGGCATGAGTTTCAGTGAAGGAGTTTCAGGGCATGTAATTCAGGGCATGAGTTTGAGGATATGAGATTCATGGCATGATATTCAGGGCATGAGGTTCAGGACATGAGTTTCAGTGCAGTAGTTTCAGGGCATGAGATTCAGGGCATGAGTTTCAGGGCATGAGATTCAGGACAGGAGTTTGAAGGCATGAGATTCCGGGCATGAGTTTCAGTGCATGAGTTTGAGGGCAGGAGTTTCAGGGCATGAGATTCAGGACATGAGTTTCAGGCAATGAGATTCAATGCATGAGTTTCAGGGCAGAAGTTTCAGGGCATGAGTTTCAGGGCATGAGATTCAGGGCAGGAGTTTCAAGGCATGAGATTCAGAGCATAAGTTTCAGGGCAGGTGATTCAGGGCAGGAGTTTAAGGCTATGAGATTCAGAGCATGAGTTTCAGGCCAGGAGAATCAGGGCTTGCGTTTCAGAGCATAACATTCAGGGGATGAGTTTCAGTGCATGAAATTCAGGGCATGAGATTCAGGGCATGAGTTTCAGGACAGGAGATTCAGGGCATGAGAGTCAGTGCATGAGTTTGAGGGCAGGGGTTTCAGGGCATGAGATTCAGGACGAGAGTTTCAGGGCATGAGTTTCAGGTCTGTGGTTTCAGGGCTTGAGATTCAGGGCAGCAATTTCAGGGCAGGAGTTTCATGGTAGGAGTTTCAGGGCATGAGATTCAGGGCAAGAGTTTCATGGCAGGAGATTCAGTGCAGCAGTTTCTGGGCATGATATTCAGGACATGAGTTTCAGGGCAGGAAATTCAGGGCATGAGATTCAGGGCATGTGTTTTAGTGCAGTGTTTCAGTGCAAGAGTTTGAGGGCATGAGATTCAGGGCATGAGTTTCAAGGCAGGAGATTCAGGGCAGGAGATTCACGGCTTGAGTTTAAGGTCATGAGATTTAGCGCATGAGATTCAATGCATGAGTTTCAGGGCATGAGTTTCAGGGCATGAGATTCAGGGCATGAGTTTCAGGACATGAGTTTCAGTGAAGGAATTTCAGGGCAAGTAATTCAGTGCATGAGTTTGAGGATATGAGATTCATGGCATGATATTCAGGGCAGCAGTTTCAGGGCATGATGTTCAGGACATGAGTTTCAGTGCAGTAGTGTCAGGGCATGAGATTCAGGGCATGATTTTCAGGGCATGAGATTCAGGACAGGAGTTTGAAGGCATGAGATTCCGGGCATGAGTTTCAGTGCATGAGTTTGAGGGCAGGAGTTTCAGGGCATGAGATTCAGGACATGAGTTTCAGGCAATGAGATTCAATGCATGAGTTTCAGGGCAGAAGTTTCAGGGCATGAGTTTCAGGGCATGAGATTCAGGACATGAGTTTCAGGCAATGAGATTCAATGCATGAGTTTCAGGGCAGAAGTTTCAGGGCATGAGTTTCAGGGCATGAGATTCAGGGCAGGAGTTTCAAGGCATGAGATTCAGGGCATGAATTTCAGGGCAGGTGATTCAGGGCAGGAGTTTAAGGCTATGAGATTCAGGGCATGAGTTTCAGGCCAGGAGAATCAGGGCTTGAGTTTCCGAGCATAACATTCCGTGGATGAGTTTCAGTGCAGGAAATTCAGGGCATGAGATTCAGGGCATGAGTTTCAGGACAGGAGATTCAGGGCATGAGTGTCAGTGCATGAGTTTGAGGGCAGGGGTTTCAGGGATGAGATTCAGGACGAGAGTTTCAGGGCATGAGTTTCAGGTCTGTGGTTTCAGGGCTTGAGATTCAGGGCAGCAATTTCAGGGCAGGAGTTTCATGGCATGAGTTTCAGGGCATGAGATTCAGGGAAAGAGTTTCATGGCAGGAGTTTCAGTGCAGGAGTTTCTGGGCATGAAAATCAGGGCATGAGTTTCAGGGCAGGACTTTCAGGGCATGAGATTCAGGGCATGAGTTTTAGGGTAGGTGTTTCAGTGCAAGAGTTTCAGGGCATGATATTCAGGGCATGAGTTTCAGGGCAGGAATTTCAGGGCATGACATTCAGGGCATGTGTTTTAGGGCAGGTGTTTCAGTGCATGTGATTCAGGACAGGAGCTTGAAGGCATGAGATTCAGAGCATAAGTTTCAGTGCATGAGTTTGAGGGCAGGAGTTTCAGGGCATGAGATTCAGTACATGAGTTTCAGGGTATGAGATTCAGGACATGAGTTTCAGGGCATGAGATTCACGACATGAGTTTCAGGAAATGGATTTCAGGTCTGTGGTTTCAGGGCTTGAGATTCAGGGCAGCAGTTTCAGGGCAGGAGATTCAGGGCAGGAGATTAAGGGCAGGTGTTTCAGTGCAAGAGTTTCAGGGCATTTCTTTCAGTGCATGAGTTTCAGGGCAGGAGTTTCAGACTTGAGATTAAGGGCATGAGTTTCAGGGCAGGAGATTCACGGCTTGAGTTTAAGGTCATGAGATTTAGCGCATGAGATTCAATGCATGAGTTTCAGGGCAGAAGTTTCATTGCATGAGATTCAGCGCATGAGTTTCAGGGCATGAGTTACAGTGAAGGAGTTTCAGGGCATGTAATTCAGGGCATGAGTTTGAGGATATGAGATTCATGGCATGATATTCAGGACATGAGGTTCAGGACATGATGTTCAGGACATGAGTTTCAGTGCAGTAGTTTCAGGGCATGAGATTCAGGGCATGAGTTTCAGGCAATGAGATTCAATGCATGAGTTTCAGGGCAGAAGTTTCAGGGCATGAGTTTCAGGGCATGAGATTCAGGGCATGAGTTTCAGGCAATGAGATTCAATGCATGAGTTTCAGGGCAGAAGTTTCAGGGCATGAGTTTCAGGGCATGAGATTCAGGGCAGGAGTTTAAGGCTATGAGATTCAGGGCATGAGTTTCAGGCCAGGAGAATCAGGGCTTGAGTTTCCGAGCATAACATTCCGGGGATGAGTTTCAGTGCATGAAATTCAGGGCATGAGATTCAGGGCATGAGTTTCAGGACAGGAGATTCAGGGCATGAGTGTCAGTGCATGAGTTTGAGGGCAGGGGTTTCAGGGCATGAGATTCAGGACGAGAGTTTCAGGGCATGAGATTCAGGGCAAGAGTTTCATGGCCGGAGTTTCAGTGCAGGAATTTCTGGGCATGAGATTCAGGGCATGAGTTTCAGGGCAGGAATTTCAAGGCATGAGATTCAGGGCATGAGTTTTAGGGTAGGTGTTTCAGTGCAAGAGTTTCAGGGCATGATATTCAGGGCATGAGTTTCAGGGCAGGAATTTCAGGGCATGACATTCAGGGCATGTGTTTTAGGGCAGGTGTTTCAGTGCATGTGATTCAGGACAGGAGCTTGAAGGCATGAGATTCAGAGCATAAGTTTCAGTGCATGAGTTTGAGGGCAGGAGTTTCAGGGCATGAGATTCAGGACATGAGTTTCAGGGCATGAGATTCAGTACATGAGTTTCAAGGTATGAGATTCAGGACATGAGTTTCAGGGCATGAGATTCACGACATGAGTTTCAGGAAATGGATTTCAGGTCTGTGCTTTCAGGGCTTGAGATTCAGGGCAGCAGTTTCAGGGCAGGAGATTCAGGGCAGGAGATTAAGGGCAGGTGTTTCAGTGCAAGAGTTTCAGGGCATGTCTTTCAGTGCATGAGTTTCAGGGCAGGAGTTTCAGACTTGAGATTCAGGGCATGAGTTTCAGGGCAGGAGATTCACGGCTTGAGTTTAAGGTCATGAGATTTAGCGCATGAGATTCAATGCATGAGTTTCAGGGCAGAAGTTTCAGGGCATGAGATTCAGGGCATGAGTTTCAGGGCATGAGTTACAGTGAAGGAGTTTCAGGGCATGTAATTCAGGGCATGAGTTTGAGGATATGAGATTCATGGCATGATATTCAGGACATGAGGTTCAGGACATGATGTTCAGGACATGAGTTTCAGTGCAGTAGTTTCAGGGCATGAGATTCAGGGCATGATTTTCAGGGCATGAGATTCAGGACAGGAGTTTGAAGGCATGAGATTCCGGGCATGAGTTTCAGTGCATGAGTTTGAGGGCAGGAGTTTCAGGGCATGAGATTCAGGACATGAGTTTCAGGCAATGAGATTCAATGCATGAGTTTGAGGGCAGAAGTTTCAGGGCATGAGTTTCAGGGCATGAGATTCAGGGCATGAGTTTCAGGCAATGAGATTCAATGCATGAGTTTCAGGGAGAAGTTTCAGGGCATGAGTTTCAGGGCATGAGATTCACGGCAGGAATTTCAAGGCATGAGATTCAGGGCATGAATTTCAGGGCAGGTGATTCAGGGCAGGAGTTTAAGGCTATGAGATTCAGGGCATGAGTTTCAGGCCAGGAGAATCAGGGCTTGAGTTTCCGAGCATAACATTCCGGGGATGAGTTTCAGTGCATGAAATTCAGGGCATGAGATTCAGGGCATGAGTTTCAGGGCAGGAGATTCAGGGCAGGAGATTAAGGGCTGGTGTTTCAGTGCAAGAGTTTCAGGGCATGTCTTTCAGTGCATGAGTTTCAGGGCAGGAGTTTCAGACTTGAGATTCAGGGCATGAGTTTCAGGGCAGGAGATTCACGGCTTGAGTTTAAGGTCATGAGATTTAGCGCATGAGATTCAATGCATGAGTTTCAGGGCAGAAGTTTCAGGCCAGGAGAATCAGGGCTTGAGTTTCCGAGCATAACATTCCGTGGATGAGTTTCAGTGCAGGAAATTCAGGGCATGAGATTCAGGGCATGAGTTTCAGGACAGGAGATTCAGGGCATGAGTGTCAGTGCATGAGTTTGAGGGCAGGGGTTTCAGGGATGAGATTCAGGACGAGAGTTTCAGGGCATGAGTTTCAGGTCTGTGGTTTCAGGGCTTGAGATTCAGGGCAGCAATTTCAGGGCAGGAGTTTCATGGCATGAGTTTCAGGGCATGAGATTCAGGGCAAGAGTTTCATGGCAGGAGTTTCAGTGCAGGAGTTTCTGGGCATGAAATTCAGGGCATGAGTTTCAGGGCAGGACTTTCAGGGCATGAGATTCAGGGCATGAGTTTTAGGGTAGGTGTTTCAGTGCAAGAGTTTCAGGGCATGATATTCAGGGCATGAGTTTCAGGGCAGGAATTTCAGGGCATGACATTCAGGGCATGTGTTTTAGGGCAGGTGTTTCAGTGCATGTGATTCAGGACAGGAGCTTGAAGGCATGAGATTCAGAGCATAAGTTTCAGTGCATGAGTTTGAGGGCAGGAGTTTCAGGGCATGAGATTCAGTCCATGAGTTTCAGGGTATGAGATTCAGGACATGAGTTTCAGGGCATGAGATTCACGACATGAGTTTCAGGAAATGGATTTCAGGTCTGTGGTTTCAGGGCTTGAGATTCAGGGCAGCAGTTTCAGGGCAGGAGATTCAGGGCAGGAGATTAAGGGCAGGTGTTTCAGTGCAAGAGTTTCAGGGCATTTCTTTCAGTGCATGAGTTTCAGGGCAGGAGTTTCAGACTTGAGATTAAGGGCATGAGTTTCAGGGCAGGAGATTCACGGCTTGAGTTTAAGGTCATGAGATTTAGCGCATGAGATTCAATGCATGAGTTTCAGGGCAGAAGTTTCATTGCATGAGATTCAGCGCATGAGTTTCAGGGCATGAGTTACAGTGAAGGAGTTTCAGGGCATGTAATTCAGGGCATGAGTTTGAGGATATGAGATTCATGGCATGATATTCAGGACATGAGGTTCAGGACATGATGTTCAGGACATGAGTTTCAGTGCAGTAGTTTCAGGGCATGAGATTCAGGGCATGAGTTTCAGGCAATGAGATTCAATGCATGAGTTTCAGGGCAGAAGTTTCAGGGCATGAGTTTCAGGGCATGAGATTCAGGGCATGAGTTTCAGGCAATGAGATTCAATGCATGAGTTTCAGGGCAGAAGTTTCAGGGCATGAGTTTCAGGGCATGAGATTCAGGGCAGGAGTTTAAGGCTATGAGATTCAGGGCATGAGTTTCAGGCCAGGAGAATCAGGGCTTGAGTTTCCGAGCATAACATTCCGGGGATGAGTTTCAGTGCATGAAATTCAGGGCATGAGATTCAGGGCATGAGTTTCAGGACAGGAGATTCAGGGCATGAGTGTCAGTGCATGAGTTTGAGGGCAGGGGTTTCAGGGCATGAGATTCAGGACGAGAGTTTCAGGGCATGAGTTTCAGGTCTGTGGTTTCAGGGCTTGAGATTCAGGGCAGCAATTTCAGGGCAGGAGTTTCATGGCAGGAGTTTCAGGGCATGAGATTCAGGGCAAGAGTTTCATGGCCGGAGTTTCAGTGCAGGAATTTCTGGGCATGAGATTCAGGGCATGAGTTTCAGGGCAGGAATTTCAAGGCATGAGATTCAGGGCATGAGTTTTAGGGTAGGTGTTTCAGTGCAAGAGTTTCAGGGCATGATATTCAGGGCATGAGTTTCAGGGCAGGAATTTCAGGGCATGACATTCAGGGCATGTGTTTTAGGGCAGGTGTTTCAGTGCATGTGATTCAGGACAGGAGCTTGAAGGCATGAGATTCAGAGCATAAGTTTCAGTGCATGAGTTTGAGGGCAGGAGTTTCAGGGCATGAGATTCAGGACATGAGTTTCAGGGCATGAGATTCAGTACATGAGTTTCAAGGTATGAGATTCAGGACATGAGTTTCAGGGCATGAGATTCACGACATGAGTTTCAGGAAATGGATTTCAGGTCTGTGCTTTCAGGGCTTGAGATTCAGGGCAGCAGTTTCAGGGCAGGAGATTCAGGGCAGGAGATTAAGGGCAGGTGTTTCAGTGCAAGAGTTTCAGGGCATGTCTTTCAGTGCATGAGTTTCAGGGCAGGAGTTTCAGACTTGAGATTCAGGGCATGAGTTTCAGGGCAGGAGATTCACGGCTTGAGTTTAAGGTCATGAGATTTAGCGCATGAGATTCAATGCATGAGTTTCAGGGCAGAAGTTTCAGGGCATGAGATTCAGGGCATGAGTTTCAGGGCATGAGTTACAGTGAAGGAGTTTCAGGGCATGTAATTCAGGGCATGAGTTTGAGGATATGAGATTCATGGCATGATATTCAGGACATGAGGTTCAGGACATGATGTTCAGGACATGAGTTTCAGTGCAGTAGTTTCAGGGCATGAGATTCAGGGCATGATTTTCAGGGCATGAGATTCAGGACAGGAGTTTGAAGGCATGAGATTCCGGGCATGAGTTTCAGTGCATGAGTTTGAGGGCAGGAGTTTCAGGGCATGAGATTCAGGACATGAGTTTCAGGCAATGAGATTCAATGCATGAGTTTGAGGGCAGAAGTTTCAGGGCATGAGTTTCAGGGCATGAGATTCAGGGCATGAGTTTCAGGCAATGAGATTCAATGCATGAGTTTCAGGGAGAAGTTTCAGGGCATGAGTTTCAGGGCATGAGATTCACGGCAGGAATTTCAAGGCATGAGATTCAGGGCATGAATTTCAGGGCAGGTGATTCAGGGCAGGAGTTTAAGGCTATGAGATTCAGGGCATGAGTTTCAGGCCAGGAGAATCAGGGCTTGAGTTTCCGAGCATAACATTCCGGGGATGAGTTTCAGTGCATGAAATTCAGGGCATGAGATTCAGGGCATGAGTTTCAGGGCAGGAGATTCAGGGCAGGAGATTAAGGGCTGGTGTTTCAGTGCAAGAGTTTCAGGGCATGTCTTTCAGTGCATGAGTTTCAGGGCAGGAGTTTCAGACTTGAGATTCAGGGCATGAGTTTCAGGGCAGGAGATTCACGGCTTGAGTTTAAGGTCATGAGATTTAGCGCATGAGATTCAATGCATGAGTTTCAGGGCAGAAGTTTCAGGGCATGAGATTCAGGGCATGAGTTTCAGGGCATGAGTTACAGTGAGGAGTTTCAGGGCATGTAATTCAGGGCATGAGTTTGAGGATATGAGATTCATGGCATGATATTCAGGACATGAGGTTCAGGACATGATGTTCAGGACATGAGTTTCAGTGCAGTAGTTTCAGGGCATGAGATTCAGGGCATGATTTTCAGGGCATGAGATTCAGGACAGGAGTTTGAAGGCATGAGATTCCAGGCATGAGTTTCAGTGCATGAGTTTGAGGGCAGGAGTTTCAGGGCATGAGATTCAGGACATGAGTTTCAGGCAATGAGATTCAATGCATGAGTTTCAGGGCAGAAGTTTCAGTGCATGAGTTTCAGGGCATGAGATTCAGGGCATGAGTTTCAGGCAATGAGAGTCAATGCATGAGTTTCAGGGCAGAAGTTTCAGGGCATGAGTTTCAGGGCATGAGATTCAGGGCAGGAGTTTCAAGGCATGAGATTCAGGGCATGAATTTCAGGGCAGGTGATTCAGGGCAGGAGTTTAAGGCTATGAGATTCAGGGCATGAGTTTCAGGCCAGGAGAATCAGGGCTTGAGTTTCCGAGCATAACATTCCGGGGATGAGTTTCAGTGCATGAAATTCAGGGCATGAGATTCAGGGCATGAGTTTCAGGACAGGAGATTCAGGGCATGAGTGTCAGTGCATGAGTTTGAGGGCAGGGGTTTCAGGGCATGAGATTCAGGACGAGAGTTTCAGGGCATGAGTTTCAGGTCTGTGGTTTCAGGGCTTGAGATTCAGGGCAGCAATTTCAGGGCAGGAGTTTCATGGCAGGAGTTTCAGGGCATGAGATTCAGGGCAAGAGTTTCATGGCAGGAGTTTCAGTGCAGGAGTTTCTGGGCATGAGATTCAGGGCATGAGTTTCAGGGCAGGAATTTCAGGGCATGAGATTCAGGGCATGAGTTTTAGGGTAGGTGTTTCAGTGCAAGAGTTTCAGGGCATGATATTCAGGGCATGAGTTTCAGGGCAGGAATTTCAGGGCATGACATTCAGGGCATGTGTTTTAGGGCAGGTGTTTCAGTGCATGTGATTCAGGACAGGAGCTTGAAGGCATGAGATTCAGAGCATAAGTTTCAGTGCATGAGTTTGAGGGCAGGAGTTTCAGGGCATGAGATTCAGGACATGAGTTTCAGGGCATGAGATTCAGTACATGAGTTTCAGGGTATGAGATTCAGGACATGAGTTTCAGGGCATGAGATTCACGACATGAGTTTCAGGAAATGGATTTCAGGTCTGTGGTTTCAGGGCTTGAGATTCAGGGCAGCAGTTTCAGGGCAGGAGATTCAGTGCAGGAGATTAAGGGCAGGTGTTTCAGTGCAAGAGTTTCAGGGCATGTCTTTCAGTGCATGAGTTTCAGGGCAGGAGATTCAGACTTGAGATTCAGGGCATGAGATTCAGGGCAGGAGATTCACGGCTTGAGTTTAAGGTCATGAGATTTAGCGCATGAGATTCAATGCATGAGTTTCAGGGCAGAAGTTTCAGGGCATGAGATTCAGGGCATGAGTTTCAGGGCATGAGTTTCAGTGAAGGAGTTTCAGGGCATGTAATTCAGGGCATGAGTTTGAGGATATCAGATTCATGGCATGATATTCAGGGCATGAGGTTCAGGACATGAGTTTCAGTGCAGTAGTTTCAGGGCATGAGATTCAGGGCATGAGTTTCAGGGCATGAGATTCAGGACAGGAGTTTGAAGGCATGAGATTCCGGGCATGAGTTTCAGTGCATGAGTTTGAGGGCAGGAGTTTCAGGGCATGAGATTCAGGACATGAGTTTCAGGCAATGAGATTCAATGCATGAGTTTCAGGGCAGAAGTTTCAGGGCATGAGTTTCAGGGCATGAGATTCAGGGCAGGAGTTTCAAGGCATGAGATTCAGAGCATGAGTTTCAGGGCAGGTGATTCAGGGCAGGAGTTTAAGGCTATGAGATTCAGGGCATGAGTTTCAGGCCAGGAGAATCAGGGCTTGCGTTTCAGAGCATAACATTCAGGGGATGAGTTTCAGTGCATGAAATTCAGGGCATGAGATTCAGGGCATGAGTTTCAGGACAGGAGATTCAGGGCATGAGTGTCAGTGCATGAGTTTGAGGGCAGGGGTTTCAGGGCATGAGATTCAGGACGAGAGTTTCAGGGCATGAGTTTCAGGTCTGTGGTTTCAGGGCTTGAGATTCAGGGCAGCAATTTCAGGGCAGGAGTTTCATGGCAGGAGTTTCAGGGCATGAGATTCAGGGCAAGAGTTTCATGGCAGGAGTTTCAGTGCAGGAGTTTCTGGGCATGAGATTCAGGGCATGAGTTTCAGGGCAGGAATTTCAGGGCATGAGATTCAGGGCATGAGTTTCAGGCAATGAGATTCAATGCATGAGTTTCAGGGCAGAAGTTTCAGGGCATGAGTTTCAGGGCATGAGATTCAGGGCATGAGTTTCGGGCAATGAGATTCAATGCATGAGTTTCAGGGCAGAAGTTTCAGGGCATGAGTTTCAGGGCATGAGATTCAGGGCAGGAGTTTCAAGGCATGAGATTCAGGGCATGAATTTCAGGGCAGGTGATTCAGGGCAGGAGTTTAAGGCTATGAGATTCAGGGCATGAGTTTCAGGCCAGGAGAATCAGGGCTTGAGTTTCCGAGCATAACATTCCGGGGATGAGTTTCAGGCATGAAATTCAGGGCATGAGATTCAGGGCATGAGTTTCAGGACAGGAGATTCAGGGCATGAGTGTCAGTGCATGAGTTTGAGGGCAGGGGTTTCAGGGCATGAGATTCAGGACGAGAGTTTCAGGGCATGAGTTTCAGGTCTGTGGTTTCAGGGCTTGAGATTCAGGGCAGCAATTTCAGGGCAGGAGTTTCATGGCAGGAGTTTCAGGGCATGAGATTCAGGGCAAGAGTTTCATGGCAGGAGTTTCAGTGCAGGAGTTTCTGGGCATGAGATTCATGGCATGAGTTTCAGGGCAGGAATTTCAGGGCATGAGATTCAGGGCATGAGTTTTAGGGTAGGTGTTTCAGTGCAAGAGTTTCAGGGCATGATATTCAGGGCATGAGTTTCAGGGCAGGAATTTCAGGGCATGACATTCAGGGCATGTGTTTTAGGGCAGGTGTTTCAGTGCATGTGATTCAGGACAGGAGCTTGAAGGCATGAGATTCAGAGCATAAGTTTCAGTGCATGAGTTTGAGGGCAGGAGTTTCAGGGCATGAGATTCAGGACATGAGTTTCAGGGCATGAAATTCAGTACATGAGTTTCAGGGTATGAGATTCAGGACATGAGTTTCAGGGCATGAGATTCACGACATGAGTTTCAGGAAATGGATTTCAGGTCTGTGGTTTCAGGGCTTGAGATTCAGGGCAGCAGTTTCAGGGCAGGAGATTCAGTGCAGGAGATTAAGGGCAGGTGTTTCAGTGCAAGAGTTTCAGGGCATGTCTTTCAGTGCATGAGTTTCAGGGCAGGAGTTTCAGACTTGAGATTCAGGGCATGAGTTTCAGGGCAGGAGATTCACGGCTTGAGTTTAAGGTCATGAGATTTAGCGCATGAGATTCAATGCATGAGTTTCAGGGCAGAAGTTTCAGGGCATGAGATTCAGGGCATGAGTTTCAGGGCATGAGTTTCAGTGAAGGAGTTTCAGGGCATGTAATTCAGGGCATGAGTTTGAGGATATCAGATTCATGGCATGATATTCAGGGCATGAGGTTCAGGACATGAGTTTCAGTGCAGTAGTTTCAGGGCATGAGATTCAGGGCATGAGTTTCAGGGCATGAGATTCAGGACAGGAGTTTGAAGGCATGAGATTCCGGGCATGAGTTTCAGTGCATGAGTTTGAGGGCAGGAGTTTCAGGGCATGAGATTCAGGACATGAGTTTCAGGCAATGAGATTCAATGCATGAGTTTCAGGGCAGAAGTTTCAGGCCATGAGTTTCAGGGCATGAGATTCAGGGCAGGAGTTTCAAGGCATGAGATTCAGAGCATGAGTTTCAGGGCAGGTGATTCAGGGCAGGAGTTTAAGGCTATGAGATTCAGGGCATGAGTTTCAGGCCAGGAGAATCAGGGCTTGCGTTTCAGAGCATAACATTCAGGGGATGAGTTTCAGTGCATGAAATTCAGGGCATGAGATTCAGGGCATGAGTTTCAGGACAGGAGATTCAGGGCTTGAGTGTCAGTGCATGAGTTTGAGGGCAGGGGATTCAGGGCATGAGATTCAGGATGAGAGTTTCAGGGCATGAGTTTCAGGTCTGTGGTTTCAGGGCTTGAGATTCAGGGCAGCAATTTCAGGGCAGGAGTTTCATGGCAGGAGTTTCAGGGCATGAGATTCAGGGCATGAGTTATAGGGTAGGTGTTTCAGTGCAAGAGTTTCAGGGCATGATATTCAGGACATGAGTTTCAGGGCAGGAAATTCAGGGCATGAGATTCAGGGCATGTGTTTTAGTGCAGTGTTTCAGTGCAAGAGTTTGAGGGCATGAGATTCAGGGCATGAGTTTCAAGGCAGGAGATTCAGGGCAGGAATAACAAGGCATGAGATTCGGAGCCTGAGTTTCAAGCAGGTGTTTTAGGGCACGTGTTTCAGTGCAGGAGATTCAGAGCATGAGTTTCAGTGCATGAGTTTGAGGGCAGGAGCTTCACGGCTTGAGATTCAGGGCATGAGTTTCAGGGCATGAGATTCAGGGCAGGAATTTCAGGGCATGAGATTCAGATAATGAGTTTCTGGACAGATGATTCAGGGCAGGAGTTTTAGGGCATGTGATTCAGGGCATGAGTTTCAGTGCATGAGTTTCAGGGCAGGGATTTCAGGGTATGAGATTCAGGACTTGAGTTTCAGGGCATGAGATTCAGGACAGGAGTTTCAATGCATGAGATTCAGGGCATGAGTTTCAGTGCATGAGTTTCAGTGTATGTGTTAGAGGGCAGGAGTTTCAGGGCATGAGATTCAGGGCATGAGTTTCAGGCCATGAGAGTCAGGGCAGGAATTTCAGGGCATGTGATTCAGGGCATGAGTTTCTGGGCAGATGATTCAGGGCAGGAGTTTGAGGGCATGTGATTCAGGGCATGAGTTTCAGTGCATGAGTTTCAGGGCAGATGTTTCAGGGTATGAGATTTAGGGCATGAGTTTCAGGGCATGATATTCAGGGCATGAGTTTCAGGGCAGGAGTTTCAGGCCATGTAATTCAGGGCGTGAGTTTCAGGATATGAGAATCATGGCATGAGTTTCAGTGCAGGAGTTTCAGGGCATGAGATTCAGGGCATGAGTTTCAGGGCATGAGATTCAGGACAGGAATTTCAAGGCATGAGATTCAGGGCATGAGTTTCAGGGCATGAGATTCAGGGCAGAAATTTCAGGGCATGTGATTCAGATAATGAGTTTCTGGGCAGATGATTCAGCGCAGGAGTTTTAGGGCATGTGATTCAGGGCATGAGTTTCAGTCCATGAGATTCAGGGCTTGAATTTCAAGGCATGAGGTTCGGGGCATAAGTTTCAGTGCATGAGATTCAGGGCATCAGTTTCAGGGCAGGAGTTTCAGTGCATGAGTTTCACGGCATGAGATTCCGGGCATGAGATTCAGGGCATGAGTTTTAGGGTAGGTGTTTCAGTGCAAGTGTTTCAGGGCATGAGATTCAGGGCATGAGTTTCAGGGCAGGAATTTCAGGGCATGACATTCAGGGCATGAGTTTCAGGGCAGGAGATTCACGGCTTGAGTTTAAGGTCATGAGATTTAGCGCATGAGATTCAGTGCATGAGTTTCAGGGCAGAAGTTTCAGGGCATGAGATTGAGGGCATGAGTTTCAGGGCAGGAGAATAAGGGCTTGAGTTTCAGGGCATGAGATTCAGAGCATGAGTTTCAGGGCATGAGTTCCAGGGCAGGAGTTTCAGGGCATGTAATTCAGGGCGTGAGTTTCAGTGTATGAGTTTGAGGGCAGGAGTTTCAAGGCATGAGATTCAGGGCATCAGTTTCAGGGCAGGAGAATCAGGGCTTGAGTTTCAGGGCATGGGATTCAGGGCATGAGTTTCAGGGCATGAGATTCAGGGCAGGAATTTCAGGGCATGTGATACAGATAATGAGTTTCTGTGCAGATGATTCAGGGCAGGAGTTTTAGGGCATGTGATTCAGGGCATGAGTTTCAGTGCATGAGTTTCAGGGCAGGAGTTTCAGGGTATGAGATTTAGGGCAAGAATTTCAGTGCATGAGATTCAGGGCTTGAGTTTCAGGGCATGGGATTCAGTGCATGAGTTTGACGGCAGGAGTTTCATGGCATGAGATTCAGGGCATGAGTTTCACGGTATGAGATTCAGGGATGAGGTTCAGGGCATGAGTGTCAGTGCATGAGATTCAGGGCATCAGTTTCACGGCAGGAGTTTCAGTGCATGAGTTTCACGGTATGAGATTCAGGGATGAGGTTCAGGGCATGAGTTTTAGGGTAGGTGTTTCAGTGCAAGAGTTTCAGGGCATGAGATTCAGGGCATGAGTTTCAGGGCAGGAATTTCAGGGCATGAGATTCAGGGCATGTGTTTTAGGGTAGGTGTTTCAGTGCAAGACTTGAGGGCATGAGATTCAGGGTATGAGTTTGAAGGCAGGAGATTCAGGGCAGGAGATTCAGGGCATGAGATTCTGGGCTTGACTTTCAAGGCTGGTGTTTTAGGGCACGTATTTCAGTGCAGGAGTTTCAGGGCAGGAGATTCAGAGCATGAGTTTCAGTGCATGAGTTTGAGGGCAGGAGTTTCACGGCATGAGATTCAGGGCATGAGTTTCAGGGCATGAGTTTCAGGGCATCGGTTTCAGGTCTGTGGTTTCAGGGCTTGAGATTCAGGGCAGCAGTTTCAGGGCAGGAGATTCAGGGCAGGAGAGGGCAGGTGTTTCATTGCAAGAGTTTCAGTGCAAGAGTTTCAGGGCATGTCTTTCAGTGCATGAGTTTCAGGGCAGGAGTTTCAGGGCAGGAGTTTCAGGGCATGTAATTCAGGGCGTGAGTTTCAGGATATGAGATTCATGGCATGAGTTTCAGTGCATGAGTTTCAGTGCATGAGTTTGAGGGCAGGAGTTTCAAGGCATGAGATTCAGAGCATGAGTTTCAGGGCATGAGATTCAGGGCAGAAATTTCAGGGCATGTGATTCAGATAATGAGTTTCTGGGCAGATGATTCAGGGCAGGAGTTTTAGGGCATGTGATTCAGGGCAGGAGATTCAGTGTTTGAGTATCAGGGCATGATATTCAGGGCATGAGTTTCAGGGCATGAGTTTGAGAACAGGAGTTTCACGGCATGAAATTCAGGGCATGAGTTTCAGGGCATGAGATTCAGGACATGAGTTTCAGGGCGTGCGTTTCAGGTCTGTGGTTTCAGGGCTTGAGATTCAGAGCAGCAGTTTCAGGGGATGAGATTTAGGGCATGAGTTTCAGGACATGAGATTCAGGGCATGATTTTCAAGGCAGGAGATTCAGGGCAGGAGTTTCATTGCAGGAGTTTCAGAGCATGAGATTCAGGACATGAGATTCAGGGCATGAGTTTCAGGGCAGGAGATTCAGGGCAGGAATTTCAGTGCAGGAGTTTCATAGCATGAGATTCAGGGCATCAGATTCTGGGCATGCGTTTCAGGGCAGGAGTTTCAGTGCAGAAGTTGTAGGGCATGAGATTCAGGGCAGGAGATTCAGTGTTTGAGTATCAGGGCATGATATTCAGGGCATGAGTTTCAGGGCATGAGATTCAGGGCATGAGTTTCAGGGCATGGGTTTCAGGTCTGTGGTTTCAGGGCTTGAGATTCAGGGCAGCAGTTTCAGGGCAGGAATTTCAGGGCATGACATTCAGGGCATGAGTTTCAGGGCAGGAGATTCACGGCTTGAGTTTAAGGTCATGAGATTTAGCGCATGAGATTCAGTGCATGAGTTTCAGGGCAGAAGTTTCAGGGCATGAGATTGAGGGCATGAGTTTCAGGGCAGGAGAATAAGGGCTTGAGTTTCAGGGCATGAGATTCAGAGCATGAGTTTCAGGGCATGAGTTCCAGGGCAGGAGTTTCAGGGCATGTAATTCAGGGCGTGAGTTTCAGTGTATGAGTTTGAGGGCAGGAGTTTCAAGGCATGAGATTCAGGGCATCAGTTTCAGGGCAGGAGAATCAGGGCTTGAGTTTCAGGGCATGGGATTCAGGGCATGAGTTTCAGGGCATGAGATTCAGGGCAGGAATTTCAGGGCATGTGATACAGATAATGAGTTTCTGTGCAGATGATTCAGGGCAGGAGTTTTAGGGCATGTGATTCAGGGCATGAGTTTCAGTGCATGAGTTTCAGGGCAGGAGTTTCAGGGTATGAGATTTAGGGCAAGAATTTCAGTGCATGAGATTCAGGGCTTGAGTTTCAGGGCATGGGATTCAGTGCATGAGTTTGACGGCAGGAGTTTCATGGCATGAGATTCAGGGCATGAGTTTCACGGTATGAGATTCAGGGATGAGGTTCAGGGCATGAGTGTCAGTGCATGAGATTCAGGGCATCAGTTTCACGGCAGGAGTTTCAGTGCATGAGTTTCACGGTATGAGATTCAGGGATGAGGTTCAGGGCATGAGTTTTAGGGTAGGTGTTTCAGTGCAAGAGTTTCAGGGCATGAGATTCAGGGCATGAGTTTCAGGGCAGGAATTTCAGGGCATGAGATTCAGGGCATGTGTTTTAGGGTAGGTGTTTCAGTGCAAGACTTGAGGGCATGAGATTCAGGGTATGAGTTTGAAGGCAGGAGATTCAGGGCAGGAGATTCAGGGCATGAGATTCTGGGCTTGACTTTCAAGGCTGGTGTTTTAGGGCACGTATTTCAGTGCAGGAGTTTCAGGGCAGGAGATTCAGAGCATGAGTTTCAGTGCATGAGTTTGAGGGCAGGAGTTTCACGGCATGAGATTCAGGGCATGAGTTTCAGGGCATGAGTTTCAGGGCATCGGTTTCAGGTCTGTGGTTTCAGGGCTTGAGATTCAGGGCAGCAGTTTCAGGGCAGGAGATTCAGGGCAGGAGAGGGCAGGTGTTTCATTGCAAGAGTTTCAGTGCAAGAGTTTCAGGGCATGTCTTTCAGTGCATGAGTTCCAGGGCAGGAGTTTCAGGGCAGGAGTTTCAGGGCATGTAATTCAGGGCGTGAGTTTCAGGATATGAGATTCATGGCATGAGTTTCAGTGCATGAGTTTCAGTGCATGAGTTTGAGGGCAGGAGTTTCAAGGGATGAGATTCAGAGCATGAGTTTCAGGGCATGAGATTCAGGGCAGAAATTTCAGGGCATGTGATTCAGATAATGAGTTTCTGGGCAGATGATTCAGGGCAGGAGTTTTAGGGCATGTGATTCAGGGCAGGAGATTCAGTGTTTGAGTATCAGGGCATGATATTCAGGGCATGAGTTTCAGGGCATGAGTTTGAGAACAGGAGTTTCACGGCATGAAATTCAGGGCATGAGTTTCAGGGCATGAGATTCAGGACATGAGTTTCAGGGCGTGCGTTTCAGGTCTGTGGTTTCAGGGCTTGAGATTCAGAGCAGCAGTTTCAGGGGATGAGATTTAGGGCATGAGTTTCAGGACATGAGATTCAGGGCATGATTTTCAAGGCAGGAGATTCAGGGCAGGAGTTTCATTGCAGGAGTTTCAGAGCATGAGATTCAGGACATGAGATTCAGGGCATGAGTTTCAGGGCAGGAGATTCAGGGCAGGAATTTCAGTGCAGGAGTTTCATAGCATGAGATTCAGGGCATCAGATTCTGGGCATGCGTTTCAGGGCAGGAGTTTCAGTGCAGAAGTAGTAGGGCATGAGATTCAGGGCAGGAGATTCAGTGTTTGAGTATCAGGGCATGATATTCAGGGCATGAGTTTCAGGGCATGAGATTCAGGGCATGAGTTTCAGGGCATGGGTTTCAGGTCTGTGGTTTCAGGGCTTGAGATTCAGGGCAGCAGTTTCAGGGCATGAGATTCAGTGCAGGAGATTCAGGGCAGGTGCTTCAGTGCAAGAGTTTCAGTGCATGAGTTTCAGGGCATGAGATTCAAGGCAGGAGTTTCAAGGCATGAGATTCAGGGCATGAGTTTCAGTGTATGAGTTTCAGTGCATGAGTTTGAGGGCAGGAGTTTCAAGGCATGAGATTCAGGGCATGAGTTTCAGAGCATGAGATTCAGGGCATGAGTTTCAGGGCAGGAGATTCACGGCTTGAGTTTAAGGTCATGAGATTCAGTGCATGACTTTCAGGGCAGAAGGTTCAGGGCATGAGATTCAGGGCATGAGTTTCAGGGCAGGAGAATCAGGGCTTGAGTTTCAGGGCATGAGATTCAGGGCATGAATTTCAGGACATGAGTTTCAGGGCAGGAGTTTCAGGGCATGTAATTCAGGGCGTGAGTGTCAGGATATGAGATTCATGGCATTAGTTTAAGTGCAGGAGTTTCAGGGCATGAGATTCAGGGCATGAGTTTCAGGGCATGAGATTCAGGGCAGGAGTTTCAAGGCATGAGATTCAGGGCATGAGTTTCAGTGCATGAGTTTGAGGGCAGGAGTTTCAAGGCATGAGATTCAGGGCCTGAGATTCAGGGCATGAGTTTCAGGGCATGTGATTCAGGACAGGAGTTTGAAGGCATGAGATTCAGAGCATATGTTTCAGTGCATGAGTTTGAGGGCAGGAGTTTCAGGGCATGAGATTCAGGACATGAGTTTCAGGGCATGAGATTCAGGGCAGGAGTTTCATTGCAGGAGTTTCAGGGCATGAGATTCAGGACATGAGATTCAGGGCATGAGTTTCAGGGCATGAGATTCAGGGCAGGAGTTTCAGTGCAGGAGTTTCATAGCATGAGATTCAGGGCATCAGATTCAGGGCATGTCTTTCAGTGCATGAGTTTCAGTGCAGGAGTTGTAGGGCATGAGATTCAGGGCAAGAGTTTCAGAGCAGGTGATTCAGGGCAGGAGTTTCAGGGCACGAGATTCAGGGCATGAGTTTCAAGGCAGGAGATTCAGGGCAGGAGTTTCAGTGCAGGAGTTCCAGAGCATGATATTCACAGCAAGTGTTTCAAGGCAGGAGATTCAGGGCAGGAGTTTCAGTGCATGTGATTAAAGGCATGAGTTTCAGTGCATGAGCTTGAGGGCAGGAGTTTCAGAGCATGAAATTCAAGGCATGAATTTCAGGGCAGGTGATTCCGGGCATGTAATTCAGGGCGTGAGTTTCAGGATATGAGATTCATGTCATCAGTCTCAGTGCAGGAGTTTCAGGGCATGAGATTCAGGGCATGAGTTTCAGGGCATGAGGTTCAGGACAGGAGTTTCAAGGCATGAGATTCAGGGCATGAGTTTCAGTGCATGAGTTTCAGTGTATGAGTTTGAGGGTAGGAGTTTCAGGGCATGAGATTCAGGGCATGAGTTTCAGGGCATGAGATTCAGTGCAGGGATTTTAGGGCATGTGATTCAGGGCATGAGTTTCTGGGCAGATGATTCAGGGCAGGAGTTTTAGGGCATGTGATTCAGGGCATGAGTTTCAGTGCATGAGTTTCAGGGCAGGAGTTTCAGGGTATGAGATTTAGGGCATGTGTTACAGTGCAGGAGATTCAGTGTTTGAGTATCAGGGCATGATATTCAGGGCATGAGTTTCAGGGCATGAGATTCAGGACATGAGTTTCAGGGCATGGGTTTCAGGTCTGTGGTTTCAGGGCTTGAGATTCAGGGCAGCAGTTTCAGGGCATGAGATTCAGTGCAGGAGATTCAGGGCAGGTGCTTCAGTGCAAGAGTTTCAGTGCATGAGTTTCAGGGCATGAGATTCAAGGCAGGAATTTCAAGGCATGAGATTCAGGGCATGAGTTTCAATGCATGAGTTTCAGTGCATGAGTTTGAGGGCAGGAGTTTCAAGGCATGAGATTCAGGGCATGAGTTTCAGAGCATGAGATTCAGGGCATGAGTTTCAGGGCAGGAGATTCACGGCTTGAGTTTAAGGTCATGAGATTCAGTGCATGACTTTCAGGGCAGAAGTTTCAGGGCATGAGATTCAGGGCATGAGTTTCAGGGCAGGAGAATCAGGGCTTGAGTTTCAGGGCATGAGATTCAGGGCATGAGTTTCAGGACATGAGTTTCAGGGCAGGAGTTTCAGGGCATGTAATTCAGGGCGTGAGTGTCAGGATATGAGATTCATGGCATTAGTTTAAGTGCAGGAGTTTCAGGGCATGAGATTCAGGGCATGAGTTTCAGGGCAGGAGTTTCAGAGCTTGAGATTCAATGCATGAGTTTCAGGGCAGGAGTTTCAGGGCATGAGATTCAGGGCATGAGTTTCAGGGCATGACTTTCAGTGAAGGAGTTTCAGGGCATGTAATTCAGGGCATGAGTTTGAGGATATGAGATTCATGGCATGATATTCAGGGCAGCAGTTTCAGGGCATGATGTTCAGGACATGAGTTTCAGGGCATGAGATTCAGGACAGGAGTTTGAAGGCATGAGATTCCGGGCATGAGTTTCAGTGCATGAGTTTGAGGGCAGGAGTTTCAGGGCATGAGATTCAGGACATGAGTTTCAGGCAATGAGATTCAATGCATGAGTTTCAGGGCAGGAGTTTCAAGGCATGAGATTCAGGGCATGAGTTTCAGTGCATGAGTTTGAGGGCAGGAGTTTCAAGGCATGAGATTCAGGGCATGTTATTCAGGGCATGAGTTTTAGGGTAGATGTTTCAGTGCAAGAGTTTCAGGGCATGAGATTCAGGGCTTGAGTTTCAGGGCAGGAATTTCAGGGCATGACATTCAGGGCATGTGTTTTAGGGCAGGTGTTTCAGTGCAAGAATTTGAGGGCATGAGATTCAGGGCATGAGTTTCAGGGCATGTGATTCAGGACAGGAGTTTGAAGGCATGAGATTCATAGCATATGTTTCAGTGCATGAGTTTGAGGGCAGGAGTTTCAGGGCATGAGATTCAGGACATGAGTTTCAGGGCATGAGATTCACGACATGAGTTTCAGGGCATGGATTTCAGGTCTGTGGTTTCAGGGCTTGAGATTCAGGGCAGGAGATTCAGGGCAGGTGTTTCAGTGCAAGAGTTTCAGTGCAAGAGTTTCAGGGCATGTCTTTCAGTGCATGAGTTTCAGGGCAGGAGTTTCAGAGCTTGAGATTCAATGCATGAGTTTCAGGGCAGGAGTTTCAGGGCATGAGATTCAGGGCATGAGTTTCAGGGCATGACTTTCAGTGAAGGAGTTTCAGGGCATGTAATTCAGTGCATGAGTTTGAGGATATGAGATTCATGGCATGATATTCAGGGCAGCAGTTTCAGGGCATGATGTTGAGAACATGAGTTTCAGGGCATGAGATTCAGGACAGGAGTTTGAAGGCATGAGATTCCGGGCATGAGTTTCAGTGCATGAGTTTGAGGGCAGGAGTTTCAGGGCATGAGATTCAGGACATGAGTTTCAGGCAATGAGATTCAATGCATGAGTTTCAGGGCAGAAGTTTCAGGGCATGAGTTTCAGGGCATGAGATTCAGGGCCGGAGTTTCAAGGCATGAGATTCAGGGCATGAGTTTCAGGGCAGGTGATTCAGGGCAGGAGTTTAAGGCTATGAGATTCAGGGCATGAGTTTCTGGCCAGGAGAATCAGGGCTTGAGTTTCAGAGCATAACATTCAGGGGATGAGTTTCAGTGCATGAAATTCAGGGCATGAGATTCAGGGCATGAGTTTCATTACAGGAGATTCACGGCATGAGTGTCAGTGCATGAGATTGCGGGCAGGGGATTCAGGGCATGAGATTCAGGACGAGAGTTTCAGGGCATGAGTTTCAGGTCTGTGGTTTCAGGGCTTGAGATTCAGGGCAGCAATTTCAGGGCAGGAGTTTCATGGCAGGAGTTTCAGGGCATGAGATTCAGGGCAAGAGTTTCATGGCAGGAGTTTCAGTGCAGGAGTTTCTGGGCATGAGATTCAGGGCATGAGTTTCAGGGCAGGAATTTCAGGGCATGAGATTCAGGGCATGAGTTTTAGGGTAGGTGTTTCAGTGCAAGAGTTTCAGGGCATGACATTCAGGGCATGTGTTTTAGGGCAGGTATTTCAGTGCATGTGATTCAGGACAGGAGTTTGAAGGCATGAGATTCAGAGCATAAGTTTCAGTGCATGAGTTTGAGGGCAGGAGTTTCAGGGCATGAGATTCAGGGCATGAGTTTCGTGGCATGAGATTCAGTACATGAGTTTCAGGGTATGAGATTCTGGACATGAGTTTCAGGGCTTGAGATTCACGACATGAGTTTCAGGGCATGGATTTCAGGTCTGTGGTTTCAGGGCTTGAGATTCAGGGAAGCAGTTTCAGGGCAGGAGATTCAGGGCAGGTGTTTCAGTGCAAGAGTTTCAGTGTAAGAGTTTCAGGGCATGTCTTTCAGTGCATGAGTTTCAGGGCGGGAGTTTCAGAGCTTGAGATTCAGGGCATGAGTTTCAGGGCAGGAGATTCACGGCTTGAGTTTAAGGTCATGAGATTTAGCGCATGAGATTCAATGCATGAGTTTCAGGGCAGAAGTTTCAGGGCATGAGATTCAGGGCATGAGTTACAGGGCATGAGTTTCAGTGAAGGAGTTTCAGGGCATGTAATTCAGGGCATGACTTTGAGGATATGAGATTCACGGCATGATATTCAGGGCAGCAGTTTCAGGGCATGAGGTTCAGGACATGATTTTCAGTGCATGAGTTTGAGGGCAGGAGTTTCAGGGCATGAGATTCAGGACATGAGTATCAGGCAATGAGATTCAATGCATGAGTTTCACCGCAGAAGTTTCAGGGCATGAGTTTCAGGGCATGAGATTCAGGGCAGGAGTTTCAAGGCATGAGATTCAGGGCATGAGTTTCAGGGCAGGTGATTCAGGGCAGGAGTTTAAGGCTATGAAATTCAGGGCATGAGTTTCAGGCCAGGAGAATCAGGATTTGAGTTTCAGAGCATAACATTCAGGGGATGAGTTTCAGTGCATGAGATTCAGGGCATGAGTTTCAGGACAGGAGATTCAGGGCATGAGTGTCAGTGCATGAGTTTGAAGGCAGGGGTTTCAGGCCATGAGATTCAGGACGAGAGTTTCAGGACATGAGTTTCAGGTCTGTGGTTTCAGGGTTTGAGATTCAGGGCAGCAATTTCAGGGCAGGAGTTTCATGGCAGGAGTTTCAGGGCAAGAGTTTCATGGCAGGAGTTTCAGTGCAGGAGTTTCTGGGCATGAGATTCAGGGCATGAGTTTCAGGGCAGGAGCTTCAGGGCAGGAATTTCAGGGCATGAGATTCAGGGCAGGAGTTTCAGTGCAGGAGTTCCAGAGCATGAGATTCAGAGCAAGAGTTTCAAGGCAGGAGATTCAGGGCAGGAGTTTCAGTGCATGTGATTAAAGGCATGAGTTTCAGTGCATGAGCTTGAGGGCAGGAGTTTCAGAGCATGAAATTCAAGGCATGAATTTCAGGGCAGGTGATTCCGGGCATGTAATTCAGGGCGTGAGTTTCAGGATATGAGATTCATGGCAACAGTTTCAGTGCAGGAGTTTCAGGGCATCAGATTCTGGGCATGCGTTTCAGGGCAGGAGTTTCAGTGCAGGAGTTGTAGGGCATGAGATTCAGGGCAAGAGTTTCAGAGCAGGTGATTCAGGGCAGGAGTTTCAGGGCACGAGATTCAGGGCATGAGTATCAAGGCAGGAGCTTCAGGGCAGGAGTTTCAGTGCAGGAGTTCCAGAGCATTAGATTCAGAGCAAGAGTTTCAAGGCAGGAGATTCAGGGCAGGAGCTTCAGTGCATGAGATTAAAGGCATGAGTTTCAGGGCAGGAGATTCAGGGCAGGAGTTTCAGGGCATGTCATTCAAGGCATGAATTTCAGGGCAGTTGATTCAGGGCATGTAATTCAGGGCGTGAGTTTCAGGGTATGAGATTCATGGCATCAGTTTCAGTGCAGGAGTTTCAGGGCATGAGATTCAGGGCATGAGTTTCAGGGCATGAGATTCAGGACAGGAGTTTCAGGGCATGAGATTCAGGGCATGAGTTTCAGGGCATGAGATGCAGTGCAGGGATTTTAGGGCATGTGATTCAGGGCATGAGTTTCTGGGCAGAAGATTCACGGCCGGAATTTTAGGGCATGTGATTCAGGGCATGAGTTTCAGGGAAAGAGATTTAGGGCATGTGTTTCAGGCAGGAGATTCAGTGTTTGAGTATCAGGGCTTGATATTCAGGGCATGAGTTTCAGGGCAGGAGTTTGAGGGCAGGAGTTTCACGGCATGAGATTCAGGGCATGAGTTTCAGGGCATGAGATTCAGGACATGAGTTTCAGGGCATGGGTTTCAGGTCTGTGGTTTCAGGGCTTGAGATTCAGGGCAGCTGTTTCAGGGCATGAGATTCAGCGCAGGAGATTCAGGGCAAGTGTTTCAGTGCAAGAGTTTCAGTGCAAGAGTTTCAGGGCATGTCTTTCAGTGCATGAGTTTCAGGGCAGGAGTTTCAGAGCATGAGATTCAGGGCATGAGTTTCAGGGCAGGAGATTCACGGCTTGAGTTTAAGGTCATGAGATTCAGTGCATGACTTTCAGGGCAGAAGTTTCAGGGCATGAGATTCAGGGCATGAGTTTTAGGGTAGGTGTTTCAGTGCAAGAGTTTCAGGGCATGATATTCAGGGCATGTGTTTCAGGGCAGGAATTTCAGGGCATGGCATTCACGGCATGTGTTTTAGGGCAGGTGTTTCAGTGCAAGAGTTTGAGGGCATGAGATTCAGGGCATGAGTTTCAAGGCAGGAGATTCAGGGCAGGAGATACAAGGCATGAGATTCGGGGCCTGAGTTTCAAGCAGGTGTTTTAGGGCACGTGTTTCAGTGCAGGAGATTCAGAGCATGAGTTTCAGTGCATGAGTCTGAGGGCAGGAGTTTCACGGCTTGAGATTCAGGGCATGAGTTTCAGGGCATGAGATTCAGGGCAGGAATTTCAGGGCATGAGATTCAGATAATGAGTTTCTGGACAGATGATTCAGGGCAGGAGTTTTAGGGCATGTGATTCAGGGCATGAGTTTCAGTGCATGAGTTTCAGGGCAGGAATTTCAGGGTATGAGATTCAGGACATGAGTTTCAGGGCATGAGATTCAGGACAGGAGTTTCAAGGCATGAGATTCAGGGCATGAGTTTCAGTGCATGAGTTTCAGTGTATGTGTTTGAGGGCAGAGTTTCAGGGCATGAGATTCAGGGTATGAGTTTCAGGTCATGAGAGTCAGGGCAGGAATTTCAGGGTATGTAATTCAGGGCAAGAGTTTCTGGGCAGATGATTCAGGGCAGGAGTTTGAGGGCATGTGATTCAGGGCATGAGTTTCAGGGCAGATGTTTCAGGGTATGAGATTTAGGGCATGAGTTTCAGTGTATGTAATTGAGGGCAGGAGTTTCAGGGCATGAGATTCAGGACATGAGTTTCAGGTCATGAGAGTCAGGGCAGGAATTTCAGGGCATGTGATTCAAGGCATGAGTTTCTGGGCAGATGATTCAGGGCAGGAGTTTGAGGGCATGTGATTCGGGCATGAGTTTCAGTGCATGAGTTTCAGGGAAGGAGTTTCAGGGTATGAGATTTAGGGCATGAGTTTCAGCCCATGAGATTCAGGGCTTGAATTTCAAGGCATGAGGTTCAGGGCATAAGTTTCAGTGCATGAGATTCAGGACATCAGTTTCAGGGCAGGAGTTTCAGTGCATGAGTTTCACGCATGAGATTCCGGGCATGAGATTCAGGGCATGAGTTTTAGGGTAGGTGTTTCAGTGCAAGAGTTTCAGGGCATGAGATTCAGGGCATGAGTTTCAGGGCAGGAATTTCAGGGCATGACATTCAGGGCATGAGTTTCAGGGCAGGAGATTCACGGCTTGAGTATAAGGTCATGAGATTAGCGCATGAGATTCAGTGCATGAGTTTCAGGGCAGAAGTTTCAGGGCATGAGATTGAGGACATGAGTTTCAGGGCAGGAGAATAAGGGCTTGAGTTTCAGGGCATGAGATTCAGGGCATGAGTTTCAGGGCATGAGTTTCAGGACAGGAGTTTCAGGGCATGTAATTCAGGGCGTGAGTTTCAGTGCAAGAGTTTGAGGGCAGGAGTTTCAAGGCATGAGATTCAGGCATCAGTTTCAGGGCAGGAGAATCAGGGCTTGAGTTTCAGGGCATGGGATTCAGGGCATGAGTTTCAGGGCATGAGATTCAGGACAGGAGTTTGAGGGCATGTGATTCAGGGCATGAGTTTCAGTGCATGAGTTTCAGTGCATGAGTTTCAGGGCAGATGTTTCAGGGTATGAGATTTAGGGCATGAGTTTCAGTGTATGTAATTGAGGGCAGGAGTTTCAAGGCATGAGATTCAGGGCATGAGTTTCAGGGCAGGTGATTCAGGGCAGGAGTTTAAGGCTATGAAATTCAGGGCATGAGTTTCAGGCCTGGAGAATCAGGATATGCGTTTCAGAGCATAACATTCAGGGGATGAGTTTCAGTGCATGAGATTCAGGGCATGAGTTTCAGGACAGGAGATTCAGGGCATGAGTGTCAGTGCATGAGTTTGAGGGCAGGGGTTTCAGGCCATGAGATTCAGGACGAGAGTTTCAGGGCATGAGTTTCAGGTCTGTGGTTTCAGGGTTTGAGATTCAGGGCAGCAATTTCAGGGCAGGAGTTTCATGGCAGGAGTTTCAGTGCAGGAGTTTCTGGGCATGAGATTCAGGGCATGAGTTTCAGGGCAGGAGTTTCAGGCCATGTAATTCAGGGCGTGAGTTTCAGGATATGAGAATCATGGCATGAGTTTCAGTGCAGGAGTTTCAGGGCATGAGATTCAGGGCATGAGTTTCAGGGCATGAGATTCAGGACAGGAATTTCAAGGCATGAGATTCAGGGCATGAGTTTCAGGGCATGAGATTCAGGGCAGGAATTTCAGGGCATGTGATTCAGATAATGAGTTTCTGAGCAGATGATTCAGCGCAGGAGTTTTAGGGCATGTGATTCAGGGCATGAGTTTCAGTGCATGAGTTTCACGGCATGAGATTCCGGGCATGAGATTCAGGGCAGGAATTTCAGGGCATGACATTCAGGGCATGAGTTTCAGGGCAGGAGATTCAGGGCATGAGTTTCAGGGCAGGAAATTCAGGGCATGACATTCAGGGCATGAGTTTCAGGGCAGGAGATTCACGGCTTGAGTTTAAGGTCATGAGATTTAGCGCATGAGATTCAGTGCATGAGTTTCAGGGCAGAAGTTTCAGGGCATGAGATTGAGGGCATGAGTTTCAGGGCAGGAGAATAGGGGCTTGAGTTTCAGGGCATGAGATTCAGGGCATGAGTTTCAGGGCATGAGTTTCAGGGCAGGAGTTTCAGGGCATGTAATTCAGGGCGTGAGTTTCAGTGCATGAGTTTGAGGGCAGGAGTTTCAAGGCATGAGATTCAGGGCATCAGTTTCAGGGCAGGAGAATCAGGGCTTGAGTTTCAGGGCATGAGATTCAGGGCATCAGTTTCAGGGCAGGAGAATCAGGGCTTGAGTTTCAGGGCATGGGATTCAGGGCATGAGTTTCAGGGCATGAGATTCAGGACAGGAGTTTCAGGGCATGAGATTCAGGGCAGGAATTTCAGGGCATGAGATACAGATAATGAGTTTCTGTGCAGGTGATTCAGGGCAGGAGTTTTAGGGCATGTGATTCAGGGCATGAGTTTCAGTGCATGAGTTTCAGGGCAGGAGTTTCAGGGTATGAGATTTAGGGCATGAATTTCAGTGCATGAGATTCAGGGCTTGAGTTTCAGGGCATGAGGTTCAGGGCATGAGTGTCAGTGCATGAGATTCAGGGCATCAGTTTCACGGCAGGAGTTTCAGTGCATGAGTTTCACGGCATGAGATTCCGGGCATGAGGTTCAGGGCATGAGTTTTAGGGTAGGTGTTTCAGTGCAAGAGTTTCAGGGCATGAGATTCAGGGCATGAGTTTCAGGGCATGAGTTTCAGGGCATGAGATTCAGGGCATGTGTTTTAGGGTAGGTGTTTCAGTGCAAGACTTGAGGGCATGAGATTCAGGGCATGAGTTTCAAGGCAGGAGATTCAGGGCAGGAGATTCAGGGCATCAGATTCTGGGCTTGACTTTCAAGGCAGGTGTTTTAGGGCACGTATTTCAGTGCAGGAGTTTCAGGGCAGGAGATTCAGAGCATGAGTTTCAGTGCATGAGTTTGAGGGCAGGAGTTTCACGGCATGAGATTCAGGGCATGAGTTTCAGGGCATGAGTTTCAGGGCATCGGTTTCAGGTCTGTGGTTTCAGGGCTTGAGATTCAGGGCAGCAGTTTCAGGGCAGGAGATTCAGGGCAGGTGTTTCATTGCAAGAGTTTCAGTGCAAGAGTTTCAGGGCATGTCTTTCAGGGAAGGGGATTCACGGCTTGAGTTTAAGGTCATGAGATTTAGCGCATGAGATTCAGTGCATGAGTTTCAGGGCATGAGTTTCAGGGCAGGAGTTTCAGGGCATGTAATTCAGGGCGTGAGTTTCAGGATATGAGATTCATGGCATGAGTTTCAGTGCAGGAGCTTCAGGGCATGAGATTCAGGGCATGAGTTTCAGGGCATGAGATTCAGGACAGGAGTTTCAAGGGATGAGATTCAGGGCATGAGTTTCAGTGCATGACTTTCAGTGCATGAGTTTGAGGGCAGGAGTTTCAAGGCATGAGATCCAGAGCATGAGTTTCAGGGCATGAGATTCAGGGCAGGAATTTCAGGGCATGTGATTCAGATAATGAGTTTCTGGGCAGATGATTCGGGGCAGGAGTTTTAGGGCATGTGATTCAGGGCATGAGTTTCAGAGCATGAGTTTCAGGGCAGGAGTTTCAGGGTATGAGATTTAGGGCATGTGTTTCAGGGCAGGAGATTCAGTGTTTGAGTATCAGGGCATGATATTCAGGGCATGAGTTTCAGGGCATGAGTTTGAGAACAGGAGTTTCACGGCATGACATTCAGGGCAGGAGATTCAGGGCATGAGATTCAGGACATGAGTTTCAGGGCGTGCGTTTCAGGTCTGTGGTTTCAGGGCTTGAGATTCAGGGCAGCAGTTTCAGGGGATGAGATTTAGGGCATGAGTTTCAGGACATGAGATTCAGGGCATGAGTTTCAAGGCAGGAGATTCAGGGCAGGAGTTTCATTGCAGGAGTTTCAGAGCATGAGATTCAGGACATGAGATTCAGGGCATGAGTTTCAGGGCAGGAGATTCAGGGCAGGAGTTTCAGTGCAGGAGTTTCATAGCAGGAGATTCAGGGCATCAGATTCTGGGCATGAGATTCAGGGCATGAGTTTCAGGGCAGGAGATTCAGGGCAGGAGTTTCAGTGCAGGAGTTTCATAGCATGAGATTCAGGGCATCAGATTCTGGGCATGCGTTTCAGGGCAAGAGTTTCAGAGCAGGTGATTCATGGCAGGAGTTTCAGGGCACGAGATTCAGAGCATGAGTTTCAAGGCAGGAGATTCAGGGTAGGAGTTTCAGTGCAGGAGTTCCAGAGCATGAGATTCAGAGCAAGAGTTTCAAGGCAGGAGATTCAGGGCAGGAGTTTCAGTGCATGTGATTAAAGGCATGAGATTCAGTGCATGATCTTGAGGGCAGGAGTTTCAGAGCATGAAATTCAAGGCATGAATTTCAGGGCAGGTGATTCCGGGCATGTAATTCAGGGCGTGAGTTTCAGGATATGAGATTCATGGCATCAGTTTCAGTGCAGGAGTTTCAGGGCATGAGATTCAGGGCATGAGTTTCAGGGCATGAGATTCCGGGCAGGAGTTTCAGTGCAGGAGTTCCAGAGCATGAGATTCAGAGCAAGAGTTTCAAGGCAGGAGATTCAGGGCAGGAGTTTCAGTGCATGTGATTAAAGGCATGAGTTTCAGTGCATGAGCTTGAGGGCAGGAGTTTCAGAGCATGAAATTCAAGGCATGAATTTCAGGGCAGGTGATTCCGGGCATGTAATTCAGGGCGTGAGTTTCAGGATATGAGATTCATGGCAACAGTTTCAGTGCAGGAGTTTCAGGGCATCAGATTCTGGGCATGCGTTTCAGGGCAGGAGTTTCAGTGCAGGAGTTGTAGGGCATGAGATTCAGGGCATGAGTTTCAAGGCAGGAGCTTCAGGGCAGGAGTTTCAGTGCAGGAGTTCCAGAGCATTAGATTCAGAGCAAGAGTTTCAAGGCAGGAGATTCAGGGCAGGAGTTTCAGTGCATGAGATTAAAGGCATGAGTTTCAGGGCAGGAGATTCAGGGCAGGAGTTTCAGGGCATGTCATTCAAGGCATGAATTTCAGGGCAGTTGATTCAGGGCATGTAATTCAGGGCGTGAGTTTCAGGATATGAGATTCATGGCATCAGTTTCAGTGCAGGAGTTTCAGGGCATGAGATTCAGGGCATGAGTTTCAGGGCATGAGATTCAGGACAGGAGTTTCAGAGCATGAGATTCAGGGCATGAGTTTCAGGGCATGAGATGCAGTGCAGGGATTTTAGGGCATGTGATTCAGGGCATGAGTTTCTGGGCAGATGATTCACGGCCGGAATTTTAGGGCATGTGATTCAGGGCATGAGTTTCAGTGCATGAGTTTCAGGGCAGGAGTTTCAGGGAAAGGGATTTAGGGCATGTGTTTCAGGGCAGGAGATTCAGTGTTTGAGTATCAGGGCTTGATATTCAGGGCATGAGTTTCAGGGCAGGAGTTTGAGGGCAGGAGTTTCACGGCATGAGATTCAGGGCATGAGTTTCAGGGCATGAGATTCAGGACATGAGTTTCAGGGCATGGGTTTCAGGTCTGTGGTTTCAGGGCTTGAGATTCAGGGCAGCTGTTTCAGGGCATGAGATTCAGCGCAGGAGATTCAGGGCAAGTGTTTCAGTGCAAGAGTTTCAGTGCAAGAGTTTCAGGGCATGTCTTTCAGTGCATGAGTTTCAGGGCAGGAGTTTCAGAGCATGAGATTCAGGGCATGAGTTTCAGGGCATGAGATGCAGTGCAGGGATTTTAGGGCATGTGATTCAGGGCATGAGTTTCTGGGCAGATGATTCACGGCCGGAATTTTAGGGCATGTGATTCAGGGCATGAGTTTCAGTGCATGAGTTTCAGGGCAGGAGTTTCAGGGAAAGGGATTTAGGGCATGTGTTTCAGGGCAGGAGATTCAGTGTTTGAGTATCAGGGCTTGATATTCAGGGCATGAGTTTCAGGGCAGGAGTTTGAGGGCAGGAGTTTCACGGCATGAGATTCAGGGCATGAGTTTCAGGGCATGAGATTCAGGACATGAGTTTCAGGGCATGGGTTTCAGGTCTGTGGTTTCAGGGCTTGAGATTCAGGGCAGCTGTTTCAGGGCATGAGATTCAGCGCAGGAGATTCAGGGCAAGTGTTTCAGTGCAAGAGTTTCAGTGCAAGAGTTTCAGGGCATGTCTTTCAGTGCATGAGTTTCAGGGCAGGAGTTTCAGAGCATGAGATTCAGGGCATGAGTTTCAGGGCAGGAGATTCACGGCTTGAGTTTAAGGTCATGAGATTCAGTGCATGACTTTCAGGGCAGAAGTTTCAGGGCATGAGATTCAGGGCATGAGTTTTAGGGTAGGTGTTTCAGTGCAAGAGTTTCAGGGCATGATATTCAGGGCATGTGTTTCAGGGCAGGAATTTCAGGGCATGGCATTCACGGCATGTGTTTTAGGGCAGGTGTTTCAGTGCAAGAGTTTGAGGGCATGAGATTCAGGGCATGAGTTTCAAGGCAGGAGATTCAGGGCAGGAGATACAAGGCATGAGATTCGGGGCCTGAGTTTCAAGCAGGTGTTTTAGGGCACGTGTTTCAGTGCATGAGTTTCAGGGCAGGAATTTCAGGGTATGAGATTCAGGACATGAGTTTCAGGGCATGAGATTCAGGACAGGAGTTTCAAGGCATGAGATTCAGGGCATGAGTTTGAGTGCATGAGTTTCAGTGTATGTGTTTGAGGGCAGGAGTTTCAGGGCATGAGATTCAGGGTATGAGTTTCAGGTCATGAGAGTCAGGGCAGGAATTTCAGGGTATGTAATTCAGGGCAAGAGTTTCTGGGCAGATGATTCAGGGCAGGAGTTTGAGGGCATGTGATTCAGGGCATGAGTTTCAGGGCAGATGTTTCAGGGTATGAGATTTAGGGCATGAGTTTCAGTGTATGTAATTGAGGGCAGGAGTTTCAGGGCATGAGATTCAGGACATGAGTTTCAGGTCATGAGAGTCAGGGCAGGAATTTCAGGGCATGTGATTCAAGGCATGAGTTTCTGGGCAGATGATTCAGGGCAGGAGTTTGAGGGCATGTGATTCGGGGCATGAGTTTCAGTGCATGAGTTTCAGGGCAGATGTTTCAGGGTATGAGATTTAGGGCATGAGTTTCAGGGCATGATATTCAGGGCATGAGTTTCAGGGCAGGAGTTTCAGGCCATGTAATTCAGGGCATGAGTTTCAGTGCATGAGTTTCAGGGAAGGAGTTTCAGTGCATGAGATTCAGGGCATGAGTTTTAGGGTAGGTGTTTCAGTGCAAGAGTTTCAGGGCATGAGATTCAGGGCATGAGTTTCAGGGCAGGAATTTCAGGGCATGACATTCAGGGCATGAGTTTCAGGGCAGGAGATTCACGGCTTGAGTATAAGGTCATGAGATTTAGCGCATGAGATTCAGTGCATGAGTTTCAGGGCAGAAGTTTCAGGGCATGAGATTGAGGGCATGAGTTTCAGGGCAGGAGAATAAGGGCTTGAGTTTCAGGGCATGAGATTCAGGGCATGAGTTTCAGGGCATGAGTTTCAGGGCAGGAGTTTCAGGGCATGTAATTCAGGGCGTGAGTTTCAGTGCAAGAGTTTGAGGGCAGGAGTTTCAAGGCATGAGATTCAGGGCATCAGTTTCAGGGCAGGAGAATCAGGGCTTGAGTTTCAGGGCATGGGATTCAGGGGATGAGTTTCAGGGCATGAGATTCAGGACAGGAGTTTGAGGGCATGTGATTCAGGGCATGAGTTTCAGTGCATGAGTTTCAGTGCATGAGTTTCAGGGCAGATGTTTCAGGGTATGAGATTTAGGGCATGAGTTTCAGTGTATGAGATTCAGGGCATGAGTTTCAGGACAGGAGATTCAGGGCATGAGTGTCAGTGCATGAGTTTGAGGGCAGGGGTTTCAGGCCATGAGATTCAGGACGAGAGTTTCAGGGCATGAGTTTCAGGTCTGTGGTTTCAGGGTTTGAGATTCAGGGCAGCAATTTCAGGGCAGGAGTTTCATGGCAGGAGTTTCAGTGCAGGAGTTTCTGGGCATGAGATTCAGGGCATGAGTTTCAGGGCAGGAGTTTCAGGCCATGTAATTCAGGGCGTGAGTTTCAGGATATGAGAATCATGCATGAGTTTCAGTGCAGGAATTTCAGGGCATGTGATTCAGATAATGAGTTTCTGAGCAGATGATTCAGCGCAGGAGTTTTAGGGCATGTGATTCAGGGCATGAGTTTCAGTACATGAGTTTCACGGCATGAGATTCCGGGCATGAGATTCAGGGCATGAGTTTTAGGGTAGGTGTTTCAGTGCAAGAGTTTCAGGGCATGAGATTCAGGGCATGAGTTTCAGGGCAGGAATTTCAGGGCATGACATTCAGGGCATGAGTTTCAGGGCAGGAGATTCACGGCTTGAGTTTAAGGTCATGAGATTTAGCGCATGAGATTCAGTGCATGAGTTTCAGGGCAGAAGTTTCAGGGCATGAGATTGAGGGCATGAGTTTCAGGGCAGGAGAATAGGGGCTTGAGTTTCAGGGCATGAGATTCAGGGCATGAGTTTCAGGGCATGAGTTTCAGGGCAGGAGTTTCAGGGCATGTAATTCAGGGCGTGAGTTTCAGTGCATGAGTTTGAGGGCAGGAGTTTCAAGGCATGAGATTCAGGGCATCAGTTTCAGGGCAGGAGAATCAGGGCTTGAGTTTCAGGGCATGGGATTCAGGGCATGAGTTTCAGGGCATGAGATTCAGGACAGGAGTTTCAGGGCATGAGATTCAGGGCAGGAATTTCAGGGCATGAAATACAGATAATGAGTTTCTGTGCAGGTGATTCAGGGCAGGAGTTTTAGGGCATGTGATTCAGGGCATGAGTTTCAGTGCATGAGTTTCAGGGCAGGAGTTTCAGGGTATGAGATTTAGGGCATGAGTTTCAGTGCATGAGCTTGAGGGCAGGAGTTTCAGAGCATGAAATTCAAGGCATGAATTTCAGGGCAGGTGATTCCGGGCATGTAATTCAGGGCGTGAGTTTCAGGATATGAGATTCATGGCAACAGTTTCAGTGCAGGAGTTTCAGGGCATCAGATTCTGGGCATGCGTTTCAGGGCAGGAGTTTCAGTGCAGGAGTTGTAGGGCATGAGATTCAGGGCATGAGTTTCAAGGCAGGAGCTTCAGGGCAGGAGTTTCAGTGCAGGAGTTCCAGAGCATTAGATTCAGAGCAAGAGTTTCAAGGCAGGAGATTCAGGGCAGGAGTTTCAGTGCATGAGATTAAAGGCATGAGTTTCAGGGCAGGAGATTCAGGGCAGGAGTTTCAGGGCATGTCATTCAAGGCATGAATTTCAGGGCAGTTGATTCAGGGCATGTAATTCAGGGCGTGAGTTTCAGGATATGAGATTCATGGCATCAGTTTCAGTGCAGGAGTTTCAGGGCATGAGATTCAGGGCATGAGTTTCAGGGCATGAGATTCAGGACAGGAGTTTCAGAGCATGAGATTCAGGGCATGAGTTTCAGGGCATGAGATGCAGTGCAGGGATTTTAGGGCATGTGATTCAGGGCATGAGTTTCTGGGCAGATGATTCACGGCCGGAATTTTAGGGCATGTGATTCAGGGCATGAGTTTCAGTGCATGAGTTTCAGGGCAGGAGTTTCAGGGAAAGGGATTTAGGGCATGTGTTTCAGGGCAGGAGATTCAGTGTTTGAGTATCAGGGCTTGATATTCAGGGCATGAGTTTCAGGGCAGGAGTTTGAGGGCAGGAGTTTCACGGCATGAGATTCAGGGCATGAGTTTCAGGGCATGAGATTCAGGACATGAGTTTCAGGGCATGGGTTTCAGGTCTGTGGTTTCAGGGCTTGAGATTCAGGGCAGCTGTTTCAGGGCATGAGATTCAGCGCAGGAGATTCAGGGCAAGTGTTTCAGTGCAAGAGTTTCAGTGCAAGAGTTTCAGGGCATGTCTTTCAGTGCATGAGTTTCAGGGCAGGAGTTTCAGAGCATGAGATTCAGGGCATGAGTTTCAGGGCATGAGATGCAGTGCAGGGATTTTAGGGCATGTGATTCAGGGCATGAGTTTCTGGGCAGATGATTCACGGCCGGAATTTTAGGGCATGTGATTCAGGGCATGAGTTTCAGTGCATGAGTTTCAGGGCAGGAGTTTCAGGGAAAGGGATTTAGGGCATGTGTTTCAGGGCAGGAGATTCAGTGTTTGAGTATCAGGGCTTGATATTCAGGGCATGAGTTTCAGGGCAGGAGTTTGAGGGCAGGAGTTTCACGGCATGAGATTCAGGGCATGAGTTTCAGGGCATGAGATTCAGGACATGAGTTTCAGGGCATGGGTTTCAGGTCTGTGGTTTCAGGGCTTGAGATTCAGGGCAGCTGTTTCAGGGCATGAGATTCAGCGCAGGAGATTCAGGGCAAGTGTTTCAGTGCAAGAGTTTCAGTGCAAGAGTTTCAGGGCATGTCTTTCAGTGCATGAGTTTCAGGGCAGGAGTTTCAGAGCATGAGATTCAGGGCATGAGTTTCAGGGCAGGAGATTCACGGCTTGAGTTTAAGGTCATGAGATTCAGTGCATGACTTTCAGGGCAGAAGTTTCAGGGCATGAGATTCAGGGCATGAGTTTTAGGGTAGGTGTTTCAGTGCAAGAGTTTCAGGGCATGATATTCAGGGCATGTGTTTCAGGGCAGGAATTTCAGGGCATGGCATTCACGGCATGTGTTTTAGGGCAGGTGTTTCAGTGCAAGAGTTTGAGGGCATGAGATTCAGGGCATGAGTTTCAAGGCAGGAGATTCAGGGCAGGAGATACAAGGCATGAGATTCGGGGCCTGAGTTTCAAGCAGGTGTTTTAGGGCACGTGTTTCAGTGCATGAGTTTCAGGGCAGGAATTTCAGGGTATGAGATTCAGGACATGAGTTTCAGGGCATGAGATTCAGGACAGGAGTTTCAAGGCATGAGATTCAGGGCATGAGTTTGAGTGCATGAGTTTCAGTGTATGTGTTTGAGGGCAGGAGTTTCAGGGCATGAGATTCAGGGTATGAGTTTCAGGTCATGAGAGTCAGGGCAGGAATTTCAGGGTATGTAATTCAGGGCAAGAGTTTCTGGGCAGATGATTCAGGGCAGGAGTTTGAGGGCATGTGATTCAGGGCATGAGTTTCAGGGCAGATGTTTCAGGGTATGAGATTTAGGGCATGAGTTTCAGTGTATGTAATTGAGGGCAGGAGTTTCAGGGCATGAGATTCAGGACATGAGTTTCAGGTCATGAGAGTCAGGGCAGGAATTTCAGGGCATGTGATTCAAGGCATGAGTTTCTGGGCAGATGATTCAGGGCAGGAGTTTGAGGGCATGTGATTCGGGGCATGAGTTTCAGTGCATGAGTTTCAGGGCAGATGTTTCAGGGTATGAGATTTAGGGCATGAGTTTCAGGGCATGATATTCAGGGCATGAGTTTCAGGGCAGGAGTTTCAGGCCATGTAATTCAGGGCATGAGTTTCAGTGCATGAGTTTCAGGGAAGGAGTTTCAGTGCATGAGATTCAGGGCATGAGTTTTAGGGTAGGTGTTTCAGTGCAAGAGTTTCAGGGCATGAGATTCAGGGCATGAGTTTCAGGGCAGGAATTTCAGGGCATGACATTCAGGGCATGAGTTTCAGGGCAGGAGATTCACGGCTTGAGTATAAGGTCATGAGATTTAGCGCATGAGATTCAGTGCATGAGTTTCAGGGCAGAAGTTTCAGGGCATGAGATTGAGGGCATGAGTTTCAGGGCAGGAGAATAAGGGCTTGAGTTTCAGGGCATGAGATTCAGGGCATGAGTTTCAGGGCATGAGTTTCAGGGCAGGAGTTTCAGGGCATGTAATTCAGGGCGTGAGTTTCAGTGCAAGAGTTTGAGGGCAGGAGTTTCAAGGCATGAGATTCAGGGCATCAGTTTCAGGGCAGGAGAATCAGGGCTTGAGTTTCAGGGCATGGGATTCAGGGGATGAGTTTCAGGGCATGAGATTCAGGACAGGAGTTTGAGGGCATGTGATTCAGGGCATGAGTTTCAGTGCATGAGTTTCAGTGCATGAGTTTCAGGGCAGATGTTTCAGGGTATGAGATTTAGGGCATGAGTTTCAGTGTATGAGATTCAGGGCATGAGTTTCAGGACAGGAGATTCAGGGCATGAGTGTCAGTGCATGAGTTTGAGGGCAGGGGTTTCAGGCCATGAGATTCAGGACGAGAGTTTCAGGGCATGAGTTTCAGGTCTGTGGTTTCAGGGTTTGAGATTCAGGGCAGCAATTTCAGGGCAGGAGTTTCATGGCAGGAGTTTCAGTGCAGGAGTTTCTGGGCATGAGATTCAGGGCATGAGTTTCAGGGCAGGAGTTTCAGGCCATGTAATTCAGGGCGTGAGTTTCAGGATATGAGAATCATGCATGAGTTTCAGTGCAGGAATTTCAGGGCATGTGATTCAGATAATGAGTTTCTGAGCAGATGATTCAGCGCAGGAGTTTTAGGGCATGTGATTCAGGGCATGAGTTTCAGTACATGAGTTTCACGGCATGAGATTCCGGGCATGAGATTCAGGGCATGAGTTTTAGGGTAGGTGTTTCAGTGCAAGAGTTTCAGGGCATGAGATTCAGGGCATGAGTTTCAGGGCAGGAATTTCAGGGCATGACATTCAGGGCATGAGTTTCAGGGCAGGAGATTCACGGCTTGAGTTTAAGGTCATGAGATTTAGCGCATGAGATTCAGTGCATGAGTTTCAGGGCAGAAGTTTCAGGGCATGAGATTGAGGGCATGAGTTTCAGGGCAGGAGAATAGGGGCTTGAGTTTCAGGGCATGAGATTCAGGGCATGAGTTTCAGGGCATGAGTTTCAGGGCAGGAGTTTCAGGGCATGTAATTCAGGGCGTGAGTTTCAGTGCATGAGTTTGAGGGCAGGAGTTTCAAGGCATGAGATTCAGGGCATCAGTTTCAGGGCAGGAGAATCAGGGCTTGAGTTTCAGGGCATGGGATTCAGGGCATGAGTTTCAGGGCATGAGATTCAGGACAGGAGTTTCAGGGCATGAGATTCAGGGCAGGAATTTCAGGGCATGAAATACAGATAATGAGTTTCTGTGCAGGTGATTCAGGGCAGGAGTTTTAGGGCATGTGATTCAGGGCATGAGTTTCAGTGCATGAGTTTCAGGGCAGGAGTTTCAGGGTATGAGATTTAGGGCATGAATTTCAGTGCATGAGATTCAGGGCTTGAGTTTCAGGGCATGAGGTTCAGGGCATGAGTGTCAGTGCATGAGATTCAGGGCATCAGTTTCACGGCAGGAGTTTCAGTGCATGAGTTTCACGGCATGAGATTCCGGGCATGAGGTTCAGGGTATGAGTTTTAGGGTAGGTGTTTCAGTGCAAGAGTTTCAGGGCATGAGATTCAGGGCATGAGTTTCAGGGCATGAGTTTCAGGGCATGAGATTCAGGGCATGTGTTTTAGGGTAGGTGTTTCAGTGCAAGACTTGAGGGCATGAGATTCAGGGCATGAATTTCAAGGCAGGAGATTCAGGGCAGGAGATTCAGGTCATCACATTCTGGGCTTGACTTTCAAGGCAGGTGTTTTAGGGCACGTATTTCAGTGCAGGAGTTTCAGGGCAGGAGATTCAGAGCATGAGTTTCAAGGCAGGAGATTCAGGGTAGGAGTTTCAGGGCACGAGATTCAGAGCATGAGTTTCAAGGCAGGAGATTCAGGGTAGGAGTTTCAGTGCAGGAGTTCCAGAGCATGAGATTCAGAGCAAGAGTTTCAAGGCAGGAGATTCAGGGCAGGAGTTTCAGTGCATGTGATTAAAGGCATGAGATTCAGTGCATGATCTTGAGGGCAGGAGTTTCAGAGCATGAAATTCAAGGCATGAATTTCAGGGCAGGTGATTCCGGGCATGTAATTCAGGGCGTGAGTTTCAGGATATGAGATTCATGGCATCAGTTTCAGTGCAGGAGTTTCAGGGCATGAGATTCAGGGCATGAGTTTCAGGGCATGAGATTCCGGGCAGGAGTTTCAGTGCAGGAGTTCCAGAGCATGAGATTCAGAGCAAGAGTTTCAAGGCAGGAGATTCAGGGCAGGAGTTTCAGTGCATGTGATTAAAGGCATGAGTTTCAGTGCATGAGCTTGAGGGCAGGAGTTTCAGAGCATGAAATTCAAGGCATGAATTTCAGGGCAGGTGATTCCGGGCATGTAATTCAGGGCGTGAGTTTCAGGATATGAGATTCATGGCAACAGTTTCAGTGCAGGAGTTTCAGGGCATCAGATTCTGGGCATGCGTTTCAGGGCAGGAGTTTCAGTGCAGGAGTTGTAGGGCATGAGATTCAGGGCATGAGTTTCAAGGCAGGAGCTTCAGGGCAGGAGTTTCAGTGCAGGAGTTCCAGAGCATTAGATTCAGAGCAAGAGTTTCAAGGCAGGAGATTCAGGGCAGGAGTTTCAGTGCATGAGATTAAAGGCATGAGTTTCAGGGCAGGAGATTCAGGGCAGGAGTTTCAGGGCATGTCATTCAAGGCATGAATTTCAGGGCAGTTGATTCAGGGCATGTAATTCAGGGCGTGAGTTTCAGGATATGAGATTCATGGCATCAGTTTCAGTGCAGGAGTTTCAGGGCATGAGATTCAGGGCATGAGTTTCAGGGCATGAGATTCAGGACAGGAGTTTCAGAGCATGAGATTCAGGGCATGAGTTTCAGGGCATGAGATGCAGTGCAGGGATTTTAGGGCATGTGATTCAGGGCATGAGTTTCTGGGCAGATGATTCACGGCCGGAATTTTAGGGCATGTGATTCAGGGCATGAGTTTCAGTGCATGAGTTTCAGGGCAGGAGTTTCAGGGAAAGGGATTTAGGGCATGTGTTTCAGGGCAGGAGATTCAGTGTTTGAGTATCAGGGCTTGATATTCAGGGCATGAGTTTCAGGGCAGGAGTTTGAGGGCAGGAGTTTCACGGCATGAGATTCAGGGCATGAGTTTCAGGGCATGAGATTCAGGACATGAGTTTCAGGGCATGGGTTTCAGGTCTGTGGTTTCAGGGCTTGAGATTCAGGGCAGCTGTTTCAGGGCATGAGATTCAGCGCAGGAGATTCAGGGCAAGTGTTTCAGTGCAAGAGTTTCAGTGCAAGAGTTTCAGGGCATGTCTTTCAGTGCATGAGTTTCAGGGCAGGAGTTTCAGAGCATGAGATTCAGGGCATGAGTTTCAGGGCATGAGATGCAGTGCAGGGATTTTAGGGCATGTGATTCAGGGCATGAGTTTCTGGGCAGATGATTCACGGCCGGAATTTTAGGGCATGTGATTCAGGGCATGAGTTTCAGTGCATGAGTTTCAGGGCAGGAGTTTCAGGGAAAGGGATTTAGGGCATGTGTTTCAGGGCAGGAGATTCAGTGTTTGAGTATCAGGGCTTGATATTCAGGGCATGAGTTTCAGGGCAGGAGTTTGAGGGCAGGAGTTTCACGGCATGAGATTCAGGGCATGAGTTTCAGGGCATGAGATTCAGGACATGAGTTTCAGGGCATGGGTTTCAGGTCTGTGGTTTCAGGGCTTGAGATTCAGGGCAGCTGTTTCAGGGCATGAGATTCAGCGCAGGAGATTCAGGGCAAGTGTTTCAGTGCAAGAGTTTCAGTGCAAGAGTTTCAGGGCATGTCTTTCAGTGCATGAGTTTCAGGGCAGGAGTTTCAGAGCATGAGATTCAGGGCATGAGTTTCAGGGCAGGAGATTCACGGCTTGAGTTTAAGGTCATGAGATTCAGTGCATGACTTTCAGGGCAGAAGTTTCAGGGCATGAGATTCAGGGCATGAGTTTTAGGGTAGGTGTTTCAGTGCAAGAGTTTCAGGGCATGATATTCAGGGCATGTGTTTCAGGGCAGGAATTTCAGGGCATGGCATTCACGGCATGTGTTTTAGGGCAGGTGTTTCAGTGCAAGAGTTTGAGGGCATGAGATTCAGGGCATGAGTTTCAAGGCAGGAGATTCAGGGCAGGAGATACAAGGCATGAGATTCGGGGCCTGAGTTTCAAGCAGGTGTTTTAGGGCACGTGTTTCAGTGCATGAGTTTCAGGGCAGGAATTTCAGGGTATGAGATTCAGGACATGAGTTTCAGGGCATGAGATTCAGGACAGGAGTTTCAAGGCATGAGATTCAGGGCATGAGTTTGAGTGCATGAGTTTCAGTGTATGTGTTTGAGGGCAGGAGTTTCAGGGCATGAGATTCAGGGTATGAGTTTCAGGTCATGAGAGTCAGGGCAGGAATTTCAGGGTATGTAATTCAGGGCAAGAGTTTCTGGGCAGATGATTCAGGGCAGGAGTTTGAGGGCATGTGATTCAGGGCATGAGTTTCAGGGCAGATGTTTCAGGGTATGAGATTTAGGGCATGAGTTTCAGTGTATGTAATTGAGGGCAGGAGTTTCAGGGCATGAGATTCAGGACATGAGTTTCAGGTCATGAGAGTCAGGGCAGGAATTTCAGGGCATGTGATTCAAGGCATGAGTTTCTGGGCAGATGATTCAGGGCAGGAGTTTGAGGGCATGTGATTCGGGGCATGAGTTTCAGTGCATGAGTTTCAGGGCAGATGTTTCAGGGTATGAGATTTAGGGCATGAGTTTCAGGGCATGATATTCAGGGCATGAGTTTCAGGGCAGGAGTTTCAGGCCATGTAATTCAGGGCATGAGTTTCAGTGCATGAGTTTCAGGGAAGGAGTTTCAGTGCATGAGATTCAGGGCATGAGTTTTAGGGTAGGTGTTTCAGTGCAAGAGTTTCAGGGCATGAGATTCAGGGCATGAGTTTCAGGGCAGGAGTTTCAGAGCTTGAGATTCAATGCATGAGTTTCAGGGCAGGAGTTTCAGGGCATGAGATTCAGGGCATGAGTTTCAGGGCATGACTTTCAGTGAAGGAGTTTCAGGGCATGTAATTCAGTGCATGAGTTTGAGGATATGAGATTCATGGCATGATATTCAGGGCAGCAGTTTCAGGGCATGATGTTGAGAACATGAGTTTCAGGGCATGAGATTCAGGACAGGAGTTTGAAGGCATGAGATTCCGGGCATGAGTTTCAGTGCATGAGTTTGAGGGCAGGAGTTTCAGGGCATGAGATTCAGGACATGAGTTTCAGGCAATGAGATTCAATGCATGAGTTTCAGGGCAGAAGTTTCAGGGCATGAGTTTCAGGGCATGAGATTCAGGGCCGGAGTTTCAAGGCATGAGATTCAGGGCATGAGTTTCAGGGCAGGTGATTCAGGGCAGGAGTTTAAGGCTATGAGATTCAGGGCATGAGTTTCTGGCCAGGAGAATCAGGGCTTGAGTTTCAGAGCATAACATTCAGGGGATGAGTTTCAGTGCATGAAATTCAGGGCATGAGATTCAGGGCATGAGTTTCATTACAGGAGATTCACGGCATGAGTGTCAGTGCATGAGATTGCGGGCAGGGGATTCAGGGCATGAGATTCAGGACGAGAGTTTCAGGGCATGAGTTTCAGGTCTGTGGTTTCAGGGCTTGAGATTCAGGGCAGCAATTTCAGGGCAGGAGTTTCATGGCAGGAGTTTCAGGGCATGAGATTCAGGGCAAGAGTTTCATGGCAGGAGTTTCAGTGCAGGAGTTTCTGGGCATGAGATTCAGGGCATGAGTTTCAGGGCAGGAATTTCAGGGCATGAGATTCAGGGCATGAGTTTTAGGGTAGGTGTTTCAGTGCAAGAGTTTCAGGGCATGACATTCAGGGCATGTGTTTTAGGGCAGGTATTTCAGTGCATGTGATTCAGGACAGGAGTTTGAAGGCATGAGATTCAGAGCATAAGTTTCAGTGCATGAGTTTGAGGGCAGGAGTTTCAGGGCATGAGATTCAGGGCATGAGTTTCGTGGCATGAGATTCAGTACATGAGTTTCAGGGTATGAGATTCTGGACATGAGTTTCAGGGCTTGAGATTCACGACATGAGTTTCAGGGCATGGATTTCAGGTCTGTGGTTTCAGGGCTTGAGATTCAGGGAAGCAGTTTCAGGGCAGGAGATTCAGGGCAGGTGTTTCAGTGCAAGAGTTTCAGTGTAAGAGTTTCAGGGCATGTCTTTCAGTGCATGAGTTTCAGGGCGGGAGTTTCAGAGCTTGAGATTCAGGGCATGAGTTTCAGGGCAGGAGATTCACGGCTTGAGTTTAAGGTCATGAGATTTAGCGCATGAGATTCAATGCATGAGTTTCAGGGCAGAAGTTTCAGGGCATGAGATTCAGGGCATGAGTTACAGGGCATGAGTTTCAGTGAAGGAGTTTCAGGGCATGTAATTCAGGGCATGACTTTGAGGATATGAGATTCACGGCATGATATTCAGGGCAGCAGTTTCAGGGCATGAGGTTCAGGACATGATTTTCAGTGCATGAGTTTGAGGGCAGGAGTTTCAGGGCATGAGATTCAGGACATGAGTATCAGGCAATGAGATTCAATGCATGAGTTTCACCGCAGAAGTTTCAGGGCATGAGTTTCAGGGCATGAGATTCAGGGCAGGAGTTTCAAGGCATGAGATTCAGGGCATGAGTTTCAGGGCAGGTGATTCAGGGCAGGAGTTTAAGGCTATGAAATTCAGGGCATGAGTTTCAGGCCAGGAGAATCAGGATTTGAGTTTCAGAGCATAACATTCAGGGGATGAGTTTCAGTGCATGAGATTCAGGGCATGAGTTTCAGGACAGGAGATTCAGGGCATGAGTGTCAGTGCATGAGTTTGAAGGCAGGGGTTTCAGGCCATGAGATTCAGGACGAGAGTTTCAGGACATGAGTTTCAGGTCTGTGGTTTCAGGGTTTGAGATTCAGGGCAGCAATTTCAGGGCAGGAGTTTCATGGCAGGAGTTTCAGGGCAAGAGTTTCATGGCAGGAGTTTCAGTGCAGGAGTTTCTGGGCATGAGATTCAGGGCATGAGTTTCAGGGCAGGAGCTTCAGGGCAGGAATTTCAGGGCATGAGATTCAGGGCAGGAGTTTCAGTGCAGGAGTTCCAGAGCATGAGATTCAGAGCAAGAGTTTCAAGGCAGGAGATTCAGGGCAGGAGTTTCAGTGCATGTGATTAAAGGCATGAGTTTCAGTGCATGAGCTTGAGGGCAGGAGTTTCAGAGCATGAAATTCAAGGCATGAATTTCAGGGCAGGTGATTCCGGGCATGTAATTCAGGGCGTGAGTTTCAGGATATGAGATTCATGGCAACAGTTTCAGTGCAGGAGTTTCAGGGCATCAGATTCTGGGCATGCGTTTCAGGGCAGGAGTTTCAGTGCAGGAGTTGTAGGGCATGAGATTCAGGGCAAGAGTTTCAGAGCAGGTGATTCAGGGCAGGAGTTTCAGGGCACGAGATTCAGGGCATGAGTATCAAGGCAGGAGCTTCAGGGCAGGAGTTTCAGTGCAGGAGTTCCAGAGCATTAGATTCAGAGCAAGAGTTTCAAGGCAGGAGATTCAGGGCAGGAGCTTCAGTGCATGAGATTAAAGGCATGAGTTTCAGGGCAGGAGATTCAGGGCAGGAGTTTCAGGGCATGTCATTCAAGGCATGAATTTCAGGGCAGTTGATTCAGGGCATGTAATTCAGGGCGTGAGTTTCAGGGTATGAGATTCATGGCATCAGTTTCAGTGCAGGAGTTTCAGGGCATGAGATTCAGGGCATGAGTTTCAGGGCATGAGATTCAGGACAGGAGTTTCAGGGCATGAGATTCAGGGCATGAGTTTCAGGGCATGAGATGCAGTGCAGGGATTTTAGGGCATGTGATTCAGGGCATGAGTTTCTGGGCAGATGATTCACGGCCGGAATTTTAGGGCATGTGATTCAGGGCATGAGTTTCAGTGCATGAGTTTCAGGGCAGGAGTTTCAGGGAAAGAGATTTAGGGCATGTGTTTCAGGGCAGGAGATTCAGTGTTTGAGTATCAGGGCTTGATATTCAGGGCATGAGTTTCAGGGCAGGAGTTTGAGGGCAGGAGTTTCACGGCATGAGATTCAGGGCATGAGTTTCAGGGCATGAGATTCAGGACATGAGTTTCAGGGCATGGGTTTCAGGTCTGTGGTTTCAGGGCTTGAGATTCAGGGCAGCTGTTTCAGGGCATGAGATTCAGCGCAGGAGATTCAGGGCAAGTGTTTCAGTGCAAGAGTTTCAGTGCAAGAGTTTCAGGGCATGTCTTTCAGTGCATGAGTTTCAGGGCAGGAGTTTCAGAGCATGAGATTCAGGGCATGAGTTTCAGGGCAGGAGATTCACGGCTTGAGTTTAAGGTCATGAGATTCAGTGCATGACTTTCAGGGCAGAAGTTTCAGGGCATGAGATTCAGGGCATGAGTTTTAGGGTAGGTGTTTCAGTGCAAGAGTTTCAGGGCATGATATTCAGGGCATGTGTTTCAGGGCAGGAATTTCAGGGCATGGCATTCACGGCATGTGTTTTAGGGCAGGTGTTTCAGTGCAAGAGTTTGAGGGCATGAGATTCAGGGCATGAGTTTCAAGGCAGGAGATTCAGGGCAGGAGATACAAGGCATGAGATTCGGGGCCTGAGTTTCAAGCAGGTGTTTTAGGGCACGTGTTTCAGTGCAGGAGATTCAGAGCATGAGTTTCAGTGCATGAGTCTGAGGGCAGGAGTTTCACGGCTTGAGATTCAGGGCATGAGTTTCAGGGCATGAGATTCAGGGCAGGAATTTCAGGGCATGAGATTCAGATAATGAGTTTCTGGACAGATGATTCAGGGCAGGAGTTTTAGGGCATGTGATTCAGGGCATGAGTTTCAGTGCATGAGTTTCAGGGCAGGAATTTCAGGGTATGAGATTCAGGACATGAGTTTCAGGGCATGAGATTCAGGACAGGAGTTTCAAGGCATGAGATTCAGGGCATGAGTTTCAGTGCATGAGTTTCAGTGTATGTGTTTGAGGGCAGGAGTTTCAGGGCATGAGATTCAGGGTATGAGTTTCAGGTCATGAGAGTCAGGGCAGGAATTTCAGGGTATGTAATTCAGGGCAAGAGTTTCTGGGCAGATGATTCAGGGCAGGAGTTTGAGGGCATGTGATTCAGGGCATGAGTTTCAGGGCAGATGTTTCAGGGTATGAGATTTAGGGCATGAGTTTCAGTGTATGTAATTGAGGGCAGGAGTTTCAGGGCATGAGATTCAGGACATGAGTTTCAGGTCATGAGAGTCAGGGCAGGAATTTCAGGGCATGTGATTCAAGGCATGAGTTTCTGGGCAGATGATTCAGGGCAGGAGTTTGAGGGCATGTGATTCGGGGCATGAGTTTCAGTGCATGAGTTTCAGGGAAGGAGTTTCAGGGTATGAGATTTAGGGCATGAGTTTCAGCCCATGAGATTCAGGGCTTGAATTTCAAGGCATGAGGTTCAGGGCATAAGTTTCAGTGCATGAGATTCAGGACATCAGTTTCAGGGCAGGAGTTTCAGTGCATGAGTTTCACGGCATGAGATTCCGGGCATGAGATTCAGGGCATGAGTTTTAGGGTAGGTGTTTCAGTGCAAGAGTTTCAGGGCATGAGATTCAGGGCATGAGTTTCAGGGCAGGAATTTCAGGGCATGACATTCAGGGCATGAGTTTCAGGGCAGGAGATTCACGGCTTGAGTATAAGGTCATGAGATTTAGCGCATGAGATTCAGTGCATGAGTTTCAGGGCAGAAGTTTCAGGGCATGAGATTGAGGACATGAGTTTCAGGGCAGGAGAATAAGGGCTTGAGTTTCAGGGCATGAGATTCAGGGCATGAGTTTCAGGGCATGAGTTTCAGGACAGGAGTTTCAGGGCATGTAATTCAGGGCGTGAGTTTCAGTGCAAGAGTTTGAGGGCAGGAGTTTCAAGGCATGAGATTCAGGGCATCAGTTTCAGGGCAGGAGAATCAGGGCTTGAGTTTCAGGGCATGGGATTCAGGGCATGAGTTTCAGGGCATGAGATTCAGGACAGGAGTTTGAGGGCATGTGATTCAGGGCATGAGTTTCAGTGCATGAGTTTCAGTGCATGAGTTTCAGGGCAGATGTTTCAGGGTATGAGATTTAGGGCATGAGTTTCAGTGTATGTAATTGAGGGCAGGAGTTTCAAGGCATGAGATTCAGGGCATGAGTTTCAGGGCAGGTGATTCAGGGCAGGAGTTTAAGGCTATGAAATTCAGGGCATGAGTTTCAGGCCTGGAGAATCAGGATATGCGTTTCAGAGCATAACATTCAGGGGATGAGTTTCAGTGCATGAGATTCAGGGCATGAGTTTCAGGACAGGAGATTCAGGGCATGAGTGTCAGTGCATGAGTTTGAGGGCAGGGGTTTCAGGCCATGAGATTCAGGACGAGAGTTTCAGGGCATGAGTTTCAGGTCTGTGGTTTCAGGGTTTG